>NC_056742.1:264964463-265054463 GCF_019279795.1 Protopterus annectens | reverse complement strand
AAAACGTGTTCTGTATTTTATTATTCATTGCTCCTTTTAAGATCCAAGGTTATCAGTCTGTCCAGCTATTGGTTAGTCTAGAGAAGTGTGGATTTTAACTGCAAGTAAGGATAATTTGGCCTGCCCTATTCAGTCAGTTCCACCAGTACCTTCTCAGCAAATTGCAAATCCTGCTTTACCAATGGCTTTTTTTTTTTTTTTGGTGTTACACAATATAAGCCTTTTGTCATGTTCTCTTGAATTCTGTCATTGTCTTGAGCTTCTTCAGAAAGATTGTTTTAGTCAAATACCAAATTAAAAACAGAGAAACTAGTGGTCTTAAAACTTTGTTGATGAGCTTAGTCATAATAATTTCCAAAAATCAGGAAACCCAGGTAATGTTCCAAAGCAACAAGCATTTATTTGTCACAGACAAGCAATCCTCAGTAACAAAAAAATCAGAAATATTTTAACAATGTTAAACATATCAGCTTTTATACACTTAGAAGCAAGTGTGGAAAATATACGTACTTTTTAATTTTAAACCAGCCTGTTCATGACAAACACTATAAACAGGGCTGTAAATCTGCATTTTAGAATACAAGTACCCACCCCCACACAGTACTACAGATTAGATCAAACTACATACTAGTTAAGGAAAGCACTAGCTATCTATCTGCAACCTACATTCCAAGATCAGGTATTAGGAAAAGCATAACTTACATATAAAACGATATATATAAAAATACTTTTAAGTAAAATCGCTTTTGGCTAACTAATGCAATAAAGCCTTCATCAGGTCTGTGACAAGAACTAAAATCAAGAAAAACACATAGCTATCTAACCATAAACATAATCAAACTAAAACACTATAAATATAAAAATACATCTGTGACACCCGTGCACTGGCCCAGCAATGAAGGAGCCTCAATCCTCACCACTAACACCAGTGAGAGGCGTCCATATAGGGAAAGGATAATAAATACACACAGAAAAGTACAATTTCCCTTAAGACCATACAGAGATCACAGTCAGTCTGGGGCTGATTTCTCCCCCTTTATCTCCAGGTCCCCAATAAGACTCCCCACTGGCACAGCTATAGGGTCCAGATCTCAGCCAGCTGGGCAAGCTAAAACCTACAGCACCCTCTCTGTCCAACCAGTGCTTCGTGCCCCTGCCCAAGTAGCTGACACACACACACTTTGAAATAAGAGTTTATACAACCACACAGACACTCCTGGTGAAGGCTGGCACAAGTTTTCCAGCTGTGCCCCTTTTACCTAGACCATACGGTAGAAATCACTGCCATCACCCAGCTAATATTTGGTGTCCAATAATTACTGTGCAATATTATTATCCAAATGGTAAGTGTAACCAAACAGTCAAAACTTATTTGGAGTGACTTGGTATAGTATAACTATATATATATATATATATATATATATATATATATATATATATATATATATAATGTACACTAGAGCTTAAATTATCTCTACACAAAACAGCCACAGTTGAAAGGTTTAAAAATATTTAATAATAAATAATAAAAACACAAGACAATACTTCTTAGTACACAGCGCCAGTCAAGAGTTCAGAAATCACAGAGAAATACTTAAAATAATACTGCAGAAAAGTTCTGACATCAACACAGAAAAACACTTAGTTTAATCTTACTAATTCCTAGCTATTTCTAAGAGAAAACAGTTCTACATAACTTACATATAGAGCAAAGCAGTGCTGGTGATGTTGGATGTTCTCAAGACAAAATGCTCTCAGCTCTGTGATTCTCTCTCTTTAAATTGATAACACACAGCTGCTTCACAGACATCATTCTTCACACTTCTCTGGTGTTCCCAGGATAACAGAAACTACATTTACATTCTTTACATCTGGTCAGAATCCAGAGCAATAAAGGACATTTATACATGCAAATTCTAGCCATTACCTCTGGTCTTAAAACAATAGGCAGGATGCCTCCCTCTAGACATATCGGCTCCAAATTGTGACATCATAGACAGTCATAAAATGCTTGGCTTAGCTTTCTTACAGCAGAGTGCACTTTTGTTACATTTTTGCAGTTCAATATCCAATGCAGTCTTCACATTTAAGAAAACAAGTCTGTTCCTTACATTAACATTTACAAATGTCAGAATTATCTACAGAATTCTATCTGGCTAGGCTGGCAGCCTTTACCTATCTTCGCAACATCTGTCTAATAATACCTAGTAAATACCCATCCATGTGTTTTAGTTTGCATAAAAAAACTAAGTTGTTAACAGCTCAGAAAAAATGTCAGCATTTGCCAGCTATTGGACTTATTCTAGTATATGACACATTGAAAGATGCAAAGCAACTGGAACTTTAATTTCTACTCTTACCTTTTTACCTTTTTCCCTTGCTCAATATTAGAATGAGCCATAAAATTCAGAAGCTTATTTTTATTTGGTTTTGTTTTGTAAAGTAGGTTGTGGGTTGGATATGAAGTTCAGTTAAACCAGACTACCAAGTTTGTTGACTTTATAGAAATAAAAGAGAGAAAGCTAAAATCTAAGGCACTTGCTTCAGTGCCACATAAAATGAAATAAAACAGGCATATTTGGAGTGGATCATAACGTGGTAGTTGAGTAAAACATTAGCTACACTGACTGAAAACAGGGCAAAAGCAGATGGATTTTTGGCATATAAATAGGTTACTATTGGGGTACCACGGAGGTCAGATTTTCGGTGATTCTTTTTCACTATCTATGTAAATGACACTGTAGAAGGTCTGGCAGGTAAGTTCTGCATTATTGGCAGTAACACAAATACTTGCAATTGGTATGATACATATTAGAGTACAGAAAATTAAAATAGTTTTGCTAAGACTGAGAGACTAATCTAAAATATCTGTTTGATTTTTGTTAAAAAAGAAAAAAAAAAAGAAATAAACAATGTAGATGTGAATCGGTGACATAAGAAATGGATACACAACTACTCTGATAGCAACAGCAACAAAATAAGCAGAATCAGACAAAGGAACAGTCATATCAGATACGAGCAAGTCGTGATGAGGTAGAGAGGCAGCATTGTTAGAAAATCTGATTATATGTTTTCTTTTAAACATTTAATAGGACCCTTTTAAAGTATCAGATTGTACAGCTCCAGATACTTTGTCTCCATAAGGACATGCATAGTACAGAATCAGTGGAGATGAGGGCAGTAAAAGTGATGCGTGGTTTTTCCACAAAGGCCATAGAGAACAAGAATAGATGAAGTTACTGTGTACAGTCTTAAAAGTGATGGGAATGATGAAATAACTTCTAGGTGACTTGAGAAAATGCAGAAAATTCATGTGTGTAGTATATTTCAAACAAAGTGGAACAATAGCAAAAATATACAATTTGAAGATATTGAGGATAAATAGAGGAACAGCTCAGGGGAGATTTAAATAAGATTTTTTTTCTTTTGCAGACGGTTTTCTTGAAAAGGATGTTGGACAGAAAACAATGCTGGAATTTAAGAATAAATGGGAAGAGACAAGTCAGTTCTTACGATTGTTGGAAGAAATAACCCATGGGTTAAGCAGGATCTGTTGATATTCCCAGTAGAATAAGGAAATGTGAACAGATGCTGTGCAGCATTATCTCTGGTTTGGGTTTGAAAAGGGTCCCTGTTGGATACCCACCTACCTAAAGTTTAAGTCAGACAAGGAAACAAAGTCCAGAAAGAAGGAGCTGCCTCAAACTTCAGAGTAGTTACTATCAAACTATAAAACCATTTTAGTTGTTAAAACATCCTATGTCACACGTATTCCTCATGTTCAAATGTAGCTGATTCTATTTTCCAATACCTCTCAATTATTATGTAGCAGGTAATGTGTACATTCCAGCGTTCCATGTTGGGAGCCTTGTGGAAACTGTAGCTTCCAAACAGGAATTCATCTGAGAAGCTTTGAGAACATTTACGAGTTCACCACCTTATTAACTGTAGTGCGTGAAGAAAGATGTCTTTATCCACTGCATTCATACATTAATATACCAAGCATATGGTAATATTATCTCAGACCTTAACATGCAGTGTTATTCCTGTGTATAGTGCAATGGCATGTTTTGTTTTATGAATCCCATGACTGACTACTGATTGACTCCAGAGAAGAGAATAGAGAAGACATGCTTTCTGACATTTTACTACTAGATATCACAGGTCTTGTCCTTCCATGTCTGTGGCAAGTTTGAAAAACACTACAGGTCATGTTAAGACAAAGGAATGGAGTACTAGTGGTTAATAGGCTTCCGGAGAACACACACGTTTCAAAAGTGATTTAGGAAGGTTTTTGTACATGGCACAGGACAGATGCAGTTACAAAACACAGTAACAGAAAGGTAGTATTTAAGCTGCTTACACTTGAAGTAACCAACAGATTCAAAAAAATGTGCAAAATTACTGTTATCTGACATATTCTTGCATTTTTACAGAAGTATGGAACTGTTTCACTTTCTTATTGTTCCCTGTAAACAATGCTGATAGATTCACACAAGAAACTGAAAGTCTTCATATGTGCTATTTTTTATCTAGGTTTATTTTATTGGGTTATAAAGTAAACACACTACTCCAAAATTCATACATGTCATGAAAAAAGAATATATGACATCAGATGGTAATTGCTTAGACAACAGTATATGTGATACCAATTTTCATTAAGAGGCCCCTTAAACATCAGTTATAAAAGAACACCCATCTTAATTTGTGTATCTATGCTTTATTTTAAATCAGTTGTTTACACGCAGTTTAACCAGTTTTGACCATATGCAGCCGCAATCTTTTCTAACAGGCATACCTCTCAACTACAGATTTTCACAGCATGTCCAGATTTTTGCTTCATACTTTCATCTTTATCTTATAAATTTGTGGTTTTCTGGCAAATTGTTGGCAAATCACTGAAGATTGAAGTCAGAAAAATAAATGAAGTCAGAAAAATAATGACATTTGAGTTCCAGACTTCATACCCTTCAGAAAATTCATGCTAATGCAAAACCTGTTATTCTATCAACTTTCTAGGTTTGTAAGAGCAATATTTAAAATGTGTCCCTATTTTTGGGCCTTTGTTCCCCCATTATTTATGGCATGTTCAGATTTCTTGCTCTGACAGGTTGAGAGGTATGCTGACAGGCTTATTACATTTCTTTGATACCACTGGGTACAGCCAGGGTTTAATGCACCTTAATAAATTAATGATTTAAGCAATAACCCATGCCTGGGTGTGGGTAATGCTGGATTTACCCACGGTTGGTGTGGTTTGGTCATGAGGGTGAAGCCCGAGTGTCCAAACAAAGACAACCGTGGGTAAATCCAGCATTATCCACACCCAGAAGTGAGCTTTTGCTATTATACAATGACATTATTTAAGAAAAAAATACTTGCTTTTCTTAAATAATGTCCTTGTATAATGGCACAGTGCTGTCCTTCCACAGCTGGACAGCTCCATTTTGCCATTGTTGATGTACTGCGCATGAGTTTGGAACTTGCGTTCCCCTGCATACCTAGTACATCAGTGCTCGGGAAAGTACGCAATGGAGAAAAGAAAATCTCCGTTGCTCCGTTTTTCTGTAATTTATTTTTTTTATATTGGTTTGTGTCAATTTTGGGGTAGGATAGCTGCACTCCCGACTTCGCACATACGAGAAAGACAGCTTGAAGAAAATACAAGGGAAATCAGGTGCGTGTATTTAATTTTAAATACCGTAACAGATTTTCCTTCTGTTTTCTTCATGCTGTCTTTCTCGTATGTGTGGAGTCGGGACTACAGCTTTATTTATTTATTTTTTTTAAATAAAAAAAAATTAAAACTTGGACAATATACCAACGGAAAAAAAGTCCAGGCAACCAGACCTTTTCCTTTGGTATATTGTCGGATTTACAATGGGCACGCTGGCCAATCAATGTGCATGTTTTGGAATAGTAATGTATAATAAAGATTTTATATTGAAAACATTCTGGCAATCTTGTGTATAATAATATCCATCATATATGATTCCTACATACTTCCCACCCTTGCCTTCTTAGGAGGGGGAACAACCTAGTTTTTCTCCTTCCCTTTAACAATCACAAACATGTTCCACATTAAAGAACAGCATTGTGGATTTCAGTCAGGTTCCTTTTCCTCATTTTCTGTCAAATGTATAACCTGAATAAGCATGGATAATGTGAAAAATGCTATAAGAAAATAAATAAAACTACAATCAACACAGCTGAAAATAAACTATAAACTTCAGTAAAACAGAAAACGTAAAATAAAAGGTAAGCTCTTAAACTTTCCCGTAAATGACAATTATGCTATCGGAATAACTTTACAGAGACTACAGTTCACTCTGACTGAAAAAGGACTTTTAAATGCTGCACTTGTAGAGCATGTAAATATATTCAAACAAACACTTCATTTCTGAAACCCAGTACTGGTTTTATAATAAAGACGGGCTTTTATGCTGACTGTAAGAGTAAAGATCTGGTTTATTATGCAGACTGTACTGTCCGCAGAGCCTTCTATTTTGGCAAAAAGAATCACATGCTAAAAGAAGTCGTGGAGCATATAAATGTTATAAATAAAAAAAATGTAACTAATGCCCTGGCCAAGCATGTTTTGTAATGATTCAGGAAAAAGAAAGTAACACCACTGAAGGCATACCTCTCAACCTCTTAGAATAAGAAATCTGGACAAAGCCATTAAAAAAATGGTACAAATAGGGGCATGTTTTAAATATTGCTCTTACAAATTAGAAAGTTGATAGAATAACAGGTTTTGCATTAGTATGCATGTTCTGTATGATATGGAGTCTAAAACTCAAATGTCTGTCATTATTTTCTAACTTCAATCTTTAATAATTTGCCAGAAAGCCACAATTTTATGAAAAATGGACCAAAAATATAAGTCAAAAATTTGGACATTCTGCGAAAATCTGTACAGTTGAGAGGTATGACTGAAGGTAGTCCAAATCCAAAACAATTTTAAAAATAGACAATTGAACGTACTGCCATGAACAGAGGACAGATTTCACACAAAAACTTTAATGCAACAATGCTAATAAAATAGGCAAGCAGGACAAGCACTTTCAGCCTTAGCCTTCTTCAGATCCTGTTTACTGGGCCTAAAACTGAATGTTTAAAAACTTGGATAGACCAATCACGGTCTTTTGAAAACCATTGCATCACTTCCTCACTCAAAGGACCAAGGCCAAAAGCACTTGTCCTGCTTGCCTAACTTATTGGCATTGTTGCAGTAAAGTTTTATGTGAAATCTGTGCTCTGTTCATGGTGGTATGGTCAACTGTGTGTTTTTAATGTTTTGGAATGAGGTAGTGATCACTCATTCAGTTTTTTTGTGCTGGAACTGACTTCACTGAATGTGCGGGGTAGAGATCAGAATAGTTTAACAGAATGCTGTGAGCTACGTAGCACACTACTTTTACAAGAAAACCTTCCAACAGGATTGAATGGGACGATTTCATTGAAGCAGTGCTGAAATCCCACCCCCTATGTCATTAAATTGCACTTTCGGGAGCTTGGCCCATAGTGAACACTTGATTGATTTATTCATTCATGAGTCAGCTGACTGCATGTGTTTCAATGATTGATTGGACCTTGTTAGACTTTTAAATGCTCTTCCTTTATTGGTTTTTATATGGCCTGAAGAAGCAGATTGAGTATCTGTGAAAGTGCTTACCTTTTATTTTACTTTTTCTCTTTTACTAATATCTATAGTTCATTTTCAGCCATGTTGATCATAGTTTTATTTATTTTCTTAAGAGTATTTTATTTTGTATTGTGCCTTTGAGTTTTGTTTTGTATTAATGTGAAAAATGGATCTTATACAAAATAAATGGTATGATTCCCATTTTAATAAATCACTAAAAATTCAGTGGCAAATACATTTCTCAACATAGTTTATTTCACCAGGAAGTAAAGACATTATTAGGCAGAGGCAACAAGACGACAGTATTTTAAAAACTTATATTCTTCATAGTCACTGGATTATAGTATAATTATATGCATGGAAGATGGATAAAAATGCAGATGGGTTTCAGTCTTATGAGTGTAACAGTTCCCACAGAGAAGTCAGAGTAGCAGTCTTTATCCAGCAATCCTAACTGGTCAAGAAACTGAACTTACAATTATCTGCATGTACACAAATCAAAGCTATCCTTGTTGAAGTTAGGGTAAGATGACTGTACTTGGACTTTCTGCCTTTTTACAAGCTATTTAAACAAAGACCTTTGGTACAAAGTGTTCTTAAAGACTGCAAAAGTTGTATTAAGGGAAGATAAAGCACTGGGTGAATTCAGTGTGTGGACAGATATTTCATGTCAGTTCTTTAATCACTAAAAAATAAATAAAAATGATTTTCTAGCTGGAAATTATCGTAACTGCATTATATAGAAAGCATACTGATTATATTTGCAAAAAGATTTATAAGTGAGAACACAGCTACTACAAGTTTGTTTTAGTTACGTTTTACTTACATAATTCATTATTAGCAAGACTTGCTCCCCCACAGACAGCAGCACTGCAGAACTGAAATAGAAACCTACCGACAACTTTAAAAATTGTAAAACTCTTTGCACTGCCACACAAAGATAGAACACAGTGACAACTTCTAAAGCTACTTGTTGATAATAGATGCAGACTGTCATTTGTGTGGCAGTGCAAATAAAGTAGGTGAGAGTTTTTAAAGCACTTTGCATTCCTATACTTCTTTTAACATATGCTGCATCAAGGCAACTAAAACTCATGTATTACAAAGAATTAGGACCTAGTCTTCAATTATAATTATTTGTTAGGAAATATGTCTCTTAAGCTTTATTCTTCAGGTTATTTTTTTTTTAGATCTATTTTGAGAACACGTTAACAGTCTGGTTACAACTGGCAGCCCAGTCCAAAAAGTAAACAAGACAACAAACAAAAAAGTCGCACAGAAAAAACTTCATAAGCAAACATGTCAAAAAGATACTGCTAAACTGGAGACTTCAATGTGCAATACATTAAACCACCTTTGAAGGAGGCTTATGGGAACTATGTAAATCACCCCTTAAGGACATGCAATTTGCATAACTCCTGAATGCCAATTGATGCCTTACTTTTATTAAGTCTTTATTAAGGCATTCAGGCAAATAAAGCCAAAGCCGGTGGATGTACACTTTACTCATTTAATCCTTCTTACTGGATCACCAGTACAGCATAACAGGACAGTATAATCTTTCCTGAAAACAGTCAGCTTTTCACAAAACCTTATGTATATAATATTAGGGTGACTGCAAAGTGTTCCAATTAAGGAACAAAACATCAATAAAAAAGATGCATACAAAAAAAACTCATAGGCAAAAACAACAAAAAGTTCCAAGTAAACCAGAGACTTCACTGGGTAATACCTTAAACCTGCTTTGAAGGTAGTCCATGGGAAATAGGCAAACTACCTCTCAGGGATACACAAATTATTCCAAAAAGTCACATAAAGGCAAGAGCAGCAGAGAAACAATAAATCAGAGCAACCTTTGACTGTACCAAAGGGTTTTTTTTGCAGTATGAGAGAAATATCCTGTCTGGTAATGGAAAAGACATATAAAAGTCACAATGTTCATAATTTTGGAACATTTTAAAGGATACATTACTGTTTCTAGGAAGTAATATAAAATTAAAATGAAACACTTATTTGGTAGAAGCTGAAATAATCTTATGTAAACTACAGAATGAAGCTAAAGGCAAAACAGGTTACTTTAAAATAAGACATCCGATAAGTTACGGTCCTTGCTAAATAATATACAGGCAAGCATTATAAAAGGTATGTATTAAGAAGAAAAAATACTCAAGGAATGTTTTGTTAGCTACTGACATATCCAACAACAGCAAAACAATTTCTGTAAGAATGTAAATAAACTGATAGATGTCTGGATACTTTGATACCCCAAAAATAATCACAGGTGCTACAACTATCACAGGCAGGCAGAATATAATAAATCACTTTTCAAATAGTTTATTCACTTTAAGTGTATAGTGTGTATAATACAGTGTGTTCTGCTCTACATTAAACACATACCTGATCTGGATTGATTTACTGTTACTGTCAGCCTGATTTTGCAGATTATTAATCACTGAAAGCTAGGAAAAGGGTGATGACTGTACTTTGAAATAGGAATGTGTAAGACAGCTTTATTTCCTGATGAAATAGTAACCTTTTATTTACTTTAGCAATGACAGAGATACTGTTCCTGATTTAACGGAAGGACAGCCTTATTAGTCCAGCCTATAAACATATACCTGCTTTCTTCACTAAAGGCATATTCTGGACATTAATATTGATAAACCTGAAAGTTTTGATTAGTATGAAATGCTTCAACATGGCTTTTATAAGGATATGTCCAACATAACTAAGAGTTATTAGACATTTGTTAACCAAGTAAACCCACTAGACACATGTCCAATTTAAGAGTGTGACCCAGGAGCACTGGTTAAAGGACTTATTCAGAGTCCCACAGGAGACAAATGGAGGCAGAAACAATCATACCCTATACCCTGAATCCCAGAAGCAGCTTCAGATCTCAGAGACTTAAATCTCTACGCTAACTGCAAGAATATTAGGATAACAGTTACCAATGAATTTCTGACTGCAAGGCTAGACAGCTAGCTTAATAATAAATGTTGGTATCTAAATCTGAAAAAAAAGATTAGATATGTAGTGCTTTTAATGCATATGTGTATGTATCCAAAGGTTACATCTAGAGTGTTAATTGTTTAACTTGTATCCTGTTATATGAGCCCTGGTCAAGGTATCTCATACACTAAATATGCATATGACATTAACATGATTTAATAATTCCTGATCAACAGATTATTAACAACCTATATAAGTGGGCTAGGCAGTTAAGTTTCCATTAAACACTAAACAGAAGTTGCTTCATGATTTTTATAAAAAGTGAAGCTGCATTCTAATCTTGTAAAAGCAATCACCTGTTATTTTAATCTGAGTATTGTGCTGATCTGGGCACAGTCCTGCTCCAAAAGTTTAATTTTCATGTAGTGTAATTTAAGTCTGGGAGTTACAGCAGACTGCTCTAAACTCACTGATATATATGGCCCAGACAAATCTGATGAGCCAATGTGAGAAAAGTCATCATAGCTCATTGAAGTGATGAGTATAAAAGTGTCTTCTTTCTCTCCCTTACACAGATTGTGCGATCGTAAGTTTGTTTTGTACAAGAAAGGGGTGAGGGTTCAGCTTCCCCAACACCCACAGCTAAACACAAGAAAAGCACAGTGAGTTGCAGCTGTGATAAGTTTTGGCCTCGGTTTCCTGATGTTAATATCCTGTTATCCAAATAATTAGCATTGAGATAAAATATTCTAACCATCTGGTGTCCTTGAATCTCTGAGCAGCAAGAAAATGATGGTGTGGATTGGAAAATCTCTGCTTACTCTTAACTAGAAGCTGAAAGAAATGTGTTATAGAGTTCATTGCTGATACCAGACTCATTTCTCTGCAAAGTAGGGCTGCAAAACATGATCAGATTATACTTATACTATTATGATATGAAGACTGGTGTGGCAGTCACATACTTATACTATCATGATATGAAGACTGGTGTGGCAGTCACATACTTATACTATTATGATATGAAGACTGGTGAGGCAGTCACATACTTATACTATTATGATATGAAGACTGGTGTGGCAGTCACATACTTATACTATTATGATATGAAGACTGGTGTGGCAGTCACATACTTATACTATTATGATATGAAGACTGGTGTGGCAGTCACATACTTATACTATCATGATATGAAGACTGGTGTGGCAGTCACATACTTATACTATCATGATAGGAAGACTGGTGTGGCAGTCACAAGTAGGATGACACAGATCTCCAAGAAAAACCTGAAGCAAGTTGTAAATTAGGAAAATTCAAGAGCAGCTGGGATTTAACATAAATTCAGGATCATGCAGAGCATGGAAAACATACAGTCTTAAAAGGGTGACGCAAATCAGGACGAGGGAAGGAAAGGGTTTAGCAGTAACAAACACCACAAGCTGGATTTTACTTAATTTATTTTGTAATTTGTTTACCAGGTAAGTGAGCTAGTAAATGAATCATGCCATAATATGTGAAAGGGTAGTGGTGGTGGTGGAGTGCATATATAAGGAATGAATTCCAGACAGGATAAGGTTGACTTTCCATTGAGCAGGGGACTGCTATAGCCATATCTAAAGTAATGTGTGTACAGTCCTGAATGGCATACTTCATCAAATGAGGAAAGGAGATCTAAAATGAATTGTCAGAGATAATGGTTCAGTGTAAATGAGGGCAGGGGTTCAAATCTGCATACGACAAAAGGAGATAACGCTGGGGCAAAAGGTTTGTAAGATGTTACAACTGCAGTGGAGCTAGCTGTATTGTTGTAAATGGTCGACACTTCCTGCAGCATCTCTATGTACTTGTGTGCAAGTAAGACACACAAAATGCAAAAGGTATATTAAAAGGAATCAGGAGTGAATACGACAGTTTACTCATTCAGAAAATTGTAATCTATGTATTATAGATTTTTTTTTTAGAAAAGCATGGCTTTGGTGCATAAAGATTTCCAAGGTAGCTTTTTAGCTGAAAATACAACTCATCAGAAAAAGCTAAGTCTGACCGCTCTGACCTAAATACTAAAGAGAAAGAAGGAAAGAAGGAAAGAGTTCTCTGAAAGGGTGGTGAACAAATGGAATGGTTTTCCACAGAAGATTAAGTGAGTTACTTCAGATGATATATTTCAGCTAATGCCTTATGACTGTAACTGTCAACTAAATAGCAGCACTGTTAAACAAACTGCAAAGGATTTAAATGGAAATAATTATCTTTTCAGTTTCTGTTTATGGATGTGACATTAGTAGTTAGTGATACAATATTTAAGTTAGCAGTTCAATCACAAATAGGCATCAATGATAAAATGATCAACCATTTGAAAGTATATGTGATGTAATAAACACAAACGTTATGTACTTATTAAAATATTAGATCTGTAAGAAGTATATCCAGTTTCACCAGCAGTCAGGACTATATGGTACACGTGTTAATACATTTAGGCTCTTGGAAATTCTTTGGACAGTTCCCTCCCCTAGCTCACTTGATGCTGTTCATCACGGGTCTATATTATAAGCATGAACGTTTACTTACCCGAATGCCTAAACGTCGACACGTCTTCATCGAACCGCAAAAACATCGATCATCCAGAAGCGCAAAATCAGAAACGTCGAATTGTCATGGTTGGCCCTTCTGGGTTAGGGTGCGGGTTAAGGTAAGTGCACAGATGGTAATGTATGTTAGATTTAGTGTCGGGTTAGAAGTAGGGTTTTGTTAAGTGTATGTGTGTGGATTATTTAGTTTGCTTGGGTATAGCTTTTTAAGGTAAGTATGCGATAGTTATGGACCTTAGGGTTGGGATGCAGGTTAAGTTAAGTGCATACATGATGGTATATACGAGATTTAGTGTAGGGTTAGAAGTAGGGTTTAGTTTACGGTTAGAAGTACGGTTTTGGTTAGTGTATGTATGTGGTTTATTTAGTTTGTTTGTGTAGGTAGTATGTAGCGGGCGGTGGGGTGGGGCAACTATGACGGTTTACTTTTTGAATTTCGCGGTTTAGGGTGTTCGGTGTATTTGCAGTTTGTGGAATATGTGTCGATGTTTAGGTATTCGGGTAAGTAAACGTTCGTGTTTATAATATAGACCTTTTCATTACTCATCTATCCAGTTTGTCTTGGCTGACATCTTTGTATCCTGAGGGTATGTCATGCAGGTAACCCTAAAATAAGATTAACAAAGACACAAAATGGCAGTGCCAGCCAGCTGCCTACTGCTATATGATGGGGGGAGGGGGGAGGAGACTGGATGGATGCTCCAGACCTCAGCAGTGGGGTGGATGGTAGGGTTGTATCACTAAAGCTGGACACACTTTTTTCAGATCTAGCATGATGATAATTTTCAGTTATGGTAAAAAGTGGTCCATCTTCAGTAAGAGTCAGAAGTGAGCCTCTAGCGTCATACCTGAGTGAGCCCAACTATGGAAACATATCCATCCCTGACCACAGCAGTGACAAGGAAGACCATGCTCAGCAGGAAACAGCTGATCATAACAATAATGACTATTAAGAAAACATTGAACAAATAGTAAACCAGGAAAGCTGCGGAATGTGTAACAAGGGGCTCACCTTGCAGGAAGGAGGAAGTTATAGCACTCTTCAGAAATAAAGTATTCATATGTCACTACTATATACTTACAATGATTTAAAAGAAAAAAATGAAGCAGATGAACTGTAGTGCAGGTCCTGCAAAGAACTGCAACACCTTAACATGTACTAATGAAGTAAAGAATGGAGAAAGAAAAAAAATAAGCTCAAATACCTCTTGTGGAATGGGTTAAAAGAAAACACCACAGGCCACAGAGAACTCCAAACTGATACATTAAAATGCCTTCTACTTAACTAATGTTGTTACTGCACCAAACCCCATTGCAGTCACAAAAATATTTAATCATTGAGCTACTTTTTTGTGTTTTGGCAGTACAGTCAGGAACCAGCAGCTGCCATGTGTCATATCAACAGGTGTACCACATAAGGATATTTGTTGCAGAATGAGATACCTTCTGGAAGAGGATTAGTACGCTGGTCCTTAGCCGCATTCATCTGCACTCAAGCATTATACTTTCAAGCTGTTGCATAAAATGGCAGCCCATATATGAAAGAGATAATCTACATATTTATTTCACTTCCTTCTTGGCACCTGGAGCAAAAGGTCACCCCACAAAATTGGCAGTGACAATGTCTCACTTAGGTGGTGTTGTTCTTAGCAGTTCTGTTTAAAAATAAATAAATAAACTTCTACTCAAGAGATTTTGTTTTAAACTTTAATTTACTGAATTAAGGATGAACTACATCCCCAGAGAAACTGACCAACAAGTAACTTCTCAGAAAAGCTTAAAGCAATGCTTAAAGTCCACACTCAAAATCCAAAACCAATTGTTGGAAGTACTCGATTGTAAACAGCTACTATACTCTGTTTAAATAACTATCCAAAAAACACACACTGAAAACCATTTACAAGCTAAGCACCTTTGTCCAACTTTTATTCGTGCTTCTTTAATGTCACTGCTCAGTCTTTTTATCCTGAGCATTTCCCCAAATAAATATGGGATTAAATTTGATGGCATCCAGAGAGGTGTAAAGATAAATTATTTAGATCTAACATTAAAAGGGAATAAAAATGAGAAAATTCATACTAATATATATAGGAAATTTGATCAAACTAATTTGATGCTATATGCTACTAGTTGTCATCCGAGCCATACAATAGAATCTATCCCTTATGGGGAAATGCTCAGGATAAAAAGACTGAGCAGTGACATTAAAGAAGCACGAGAAGAGGCACAGGAAGTAGCCTCCATGTTTGTTTCTAGGGGTTACAAGACAGAGGATGTATATGGAAGTCTACAGAAAATATTTGATAAAAAGCAAAATGGGATAATAGTTAATGGAGACAAACCTGGTGGAAGTTGAACAAAAGATAGAGGGGGAACATTAGGTAGTGAGACCACGTTCTTTGTTACTATACACTTTATTTTCACAAAAAATGACTGGAGTGATTAAAGAGTATTGGAAACAGACAAGAAGAGATGTTCACTCATTGTCACAGATAGAATTTAGAGTCTCTTATCAAAGGGGACGAAATCTTAAGGATTTTTTAGTGCATGGAAAATATATAAGACCAAAAGAAAAAATGTTGAAAAATGAGGGGATGAGGGGAACTTTTCCTTGCAGTAAATGTTCCATCTGTCAATACATTATAAAGAAAAAAGATAGGATAAGTAGAAAAAAAATTGATACATTGGGTACGTATTCATGTTTAAATAAGGGTGTGATTTATGGTATTATTTGTCCATGTAATAAATATTATATAGGAGAAACAAAGAGGTCTTTGGCTGAAAGAATAAAGGAGCATGTTAGAGATGTAAGAAATAACAAGGTTATAAGTCCTATAGCGGAACATTTCAATAAAGAACACAAAGGTGAAATAAATACTATGAAAGTTACAGTGTTGGAACAAATAACATTGCAATATGAAAATGTGGAGTTATTAAAATATGTATTGAGGCGTAAGGAGTCTATTTTAATAATGAAATACGATACTTTGTTACCTAATGGGTTGAACAAAGAATGCAATCGGCAGAGTTTTATATAGTGTTTTTTTTAACTTGAAAAAGTTTAATGGAATGTGTTTTAGTAATTAGTGTGTAATTGATTAATTGAATGTGTTTGAATTAAATATATAAGGAGGGTTTTTAGTAATGAGGGTTTTACTCTGTAAAGGCTACAGCCGAGGCGCTTGAGAAATTTATTCTAAAAATAAAAAGTGTATTTTGGAAAGTAGAGCTGTTTTTCACTGGTCATTCTTTTGGTCGTTATCAAATTTGGTGAATTTTGCTGTGGTTATATTTAGTTTCACATTATAATTTATACTTTAAAATAATTGAATAATTGATCACATGACCTTCATTTTAAAAAAAGTACATATAACATTTAAAAAGACATACATAAAATGTACATAACAATAATACAGCTTTCTGTTTTAAAACAAGTTGATTACATTCATTGTGACTTCAGTATTCATTTATCTCAGGAATTTTATTTGCACTTAATAGTAGCTGCCAGTTTACTTCCTTAACTTTAAGTTTATTATTTAAATCCCCTGCATAAATTTGTTATTATTAAATAATAAACTTGAAGTTAAAGAAGTAAACTGGCAGCTATTATTTAATGCAAATAAAAAGTCCTGGGCTAAATGAGAGTTTAAATATAAAATGCTTTTATAAATCACAATGTATATAATCAACTTGTTTTTTAAAAAAGAAAGTTACATGTACTATTTTATGTACATTTTATGTATGTATTTTTATGTGAATTTTTGAAAATAATGGTCACATGATCAATTATTTAATTATTTTTGAAGTATAAATTATAATGTGCAGGGTGGCACAGTATGGCAGTGGTTAGCATTGTTGCCTTACAGCAAGAGATTCTGAGCTGGGGTGCCTTCTGTGCAGAGTCTGCATGTCCTAACTGTATTCGGTGGCTTTCCTTTGGGTGTTCCGGTTTCCTTCCACATTCCCAAGACATGCTGCAAGTGGGTTAGGCACTCTAAATTAGCCCTAGGTTTGAGTGTGTATGTGTGTGTGTGTGTGTGTGTGTGTGTGTGTGTGTGTGTGTGTGTGTGTGTGTGTGTGTGTGTGTGTGTGTGTGTGTGCCTTCTAAGGAAGGTTGGGCACTGGGCTGGCAACTCGACACCATAAAACTCTACTGCCACACGTTCTGCGTACTGATGATTTGCTGTGGTGACCCCTAACAGTAGCAGTCAAAAGGAGGAGGAGGAGAAGAAATTATGTCAAACTGTTTGGTATAGCTCTGATGAAGTTCATTAAAAGTTAGATGAAAGCACTTGTAAACGGTTTTCAGTGTGTGTTTTTTGGACAGTTATTTAAACTGAGTATAGTAGCTGCTTACAATTGAGTAGTTCCAGCATTTGCTTTTGAATTTGGACTAACAACTACACTTGTGGTTGTCAGAACTCTCCTAAAGATAGTCACCATCAGTGCCCCTCCACCCGGGGGAGAAGAATGTGCTACTGAAGTTCTATGTGCAATCATGCTTCTCTTAATAAAAAATGACTTTATCAGGGAGACGTAAAATCTAGTAACATTTAATGAACATGTAAAGCTGCCAGCTATTGGTTCTGCTTCTTCCTTTCAGTCAGTAGCAGTATCTAAATCTGTAAAAAATGTAAGTTTATGAAGAAGCACCAGAAATTTCTTTGAGGAGAAAAAACAGTTAAAAAAATCAGAAGGGATCATCTGACCATGTTAAGGAGCAGGTATAGTCTAGTCCTGGGTTTGTTCTTCTGAGTGGTACCTCCTCTGGATGCAAGAGTTCAGGATTGTTCACCCATTTCCTGGAATGAATCCTTATCTCTCAACATGAAAATGTTGAAAATAGGTACAAAGGCTCTTGAAAAATAGGTACATCCAGCCAGAAATCTGGACACCTACATAGCATAAAATGTAATACCAAATATCAGATATCATTTCCCACTTCCAGTGGGAATGGGCGATACTACTCAGAAACAACAGGATAAAAAAATGGAGTGACAAAAATGGTGCAAAAATAAAAGCATTTTATCAGAGAGACAGTGTAAAATCTGTAGACTTAAGTGAACTGCATTTCAAAAACCAACCTCACAAAGTCATATATTTTGCTTCTGAAGAAAGAAGATGTCATGTGTGGTTCCTAGCTTTTTAAATTACTGGGCAACCAGTACATTGGTCATACAGTCTTGCTTCATATTTATAAAACAACTTTGAAAGCATGTGTGAAGGGGGCTTCAGAAAATTATATGAAATGGTAAATCAAGCTTGAAAATAGCCGCATACCTCCAAAATTGTTACAGTTGAGACATCTTGGTGAAGCCTGCTCATGTTCCCTTATTCTACCTTATTGAAAATTCTTTATAATTCCCAGTATCAGAGATACAGACGTCTGAGGGGCAAAGCATCAGAAACAATTGTGCCCATGCAAAACAAATCCATAGCACATAAAGACTTTGATGATATGAATGTTTGCATACAAGTTTAGGTAAGAACCAAGCCCATTTGCATGTGGGATAGCCATTGAAAAGAAAAGAAGAAAGGAACCCATACCTCATCATCAGAGATTGCAGGTGAAAAAGGTGACCATGAGTGATGTAATGTGGAATGTCAAACTGCAGCGACTGTCCCATCATATTCTACTACCTCAGCCATACGGCTACCTCAGTTCCACAAAAGGTGACCATGCCCTTGGTTCCCAGAAGTCAGTCCTGGCATGATATACATGACAGACAACATGGCAGTAATGGTAGTAATTTGCAGTGAGTTACTAACTGACAGGCCTTCTGTTAACAGTTAGTCATCAAATTGTCATAATGTATTGATAATGCTTAAACAGTGCTAAGCACTGGCATCTGCAAAACCCTGCTCCAGAATACTTCTGTGAGACCAACACAAAATGCATTTGTTTATTAGATATGTTGTCCATGTGAGAGCCACTTTTTCACTGTAGAGATCTTGTGATTTCACATACTAGTCTGTGGCATGG
The DNA here is from genome assembly GCF_019279795.1 of Protopterus annectens. Lineage (NCBI taxonomy): Eukaryota > Metazoa > Chordata > Ceratodontiformes > Protopteridae > Protopterus > Protopterus annectens. Next base: position 265,035,295 of record NC_056742.1, on the reverse strand, counting down.
TGCTTCTGAGTGCTTTACAGTACAACACCAAAGCTTAGTGAACAGTTGTGCATTGAGGTGACACAAGTGGGGTGCAGAGACTGATGGAATACAGCATGGATCTGCCAGGGGAGCAGAGGCATCCAAAGCATTCACTGGGTATGTATAATGCTCTGCATGTTGTAATATACTAATAAGCATTTTGGAGAACATCAGTATATCTTACATTGTTTGTAAACATACACAGTAACACCGAATCACCTGCACTCCTGCACATGATAAGAATGGCAAAAAGAGATACTGGTAGGTTGACAAAAGGCTGGATATTATTAAGAGTACATGCTTATAATGCAGAATAATATACTGTTATCAGAGCATGCCTGCATGCACGTGTCAGGTTACAGTCATAATGCAGAATGGACGAAATGCCAAACAGCATTATGTCAGCCACAAAAGGTTACAACTGAAAATGCCAATGATATCACAGTACAGTGGGGACTGGCGTTTTCCTCTTTCCCCACTGTGGTGTGATCCCAGAACTGGTATATATAATTAGCAGGGGGTGTGGGTGAAGGGGCCTTGCACTCCTGCACAGAATGCTAGCTGAATCATTCAGCAATGTGAGTTTCGACCTTTTGTGGTCAGCATAATACCATTTAGCATTTTCTCCATTCAGCATTAAGAATGTATTCCATCATGACTTGTGTGGGTTAAGAGGACAGCCATATAGCACAGTGTTAAAATGGATAGTTGTGCATGTGCATCATGTGTGTGTCCTGCTGAAACAGTGCAGCACAGCAGTTGTACTATACCTGTGACTCTGGTTTGGTTATACAGTCCAGTGATGCAACATCAGCATTAGCAAACTGCTAATGTGTACACATCTGTACTCTGCACACATGCTGTCTAGTTTGTCCAACTGTTGTCTTTGACATTCTTTATAGGTTTGTGGGTGCATTCTAGGCTAACGACCACTGTGGCCTTTATAAGCCTAGTTATCTAACCCAAATGTATTCCATGAGTTATTATGCCTTAGAGGTTATTTTAAGGGATGTATGTTAGTTAGGGCATAATTTAATGGTTTACTCTGTCCATTAGAGACATGGGTGTCAGACTGGGGGTGACTTTTCGATTTCCCATCTACTGGTCCAGGTTGCACTTGAATAGTATTAGGAAAGGGCTATGTTTTGCATGTGTGGGAAGCCTATTGCAGTGAATGAGTATTCTCTGAGATAGATACCTGTCCCTCCAACATGTCCTATTAATGTCATAAGCACATTTTCAATCATTAAATCTAGTAGTTCTGGTTCATTTTGCAGATATGCAAAAGATCCATCAGAGTGAGACATAAGGATGCCTTGTATGCTAGGCATGAATTGCTTCTCAGTAGTCTGTAGGGATGAGTACAGAGCTACGACTTTAAGGCGATCTGCAGGACATATTGTGTTTATGCCCCGTATTGTTTTTATGACGAACCTCTGAGGATGTTCCAGTTATTGAATGTGCCTGGTCAGCGGGCATTATATCAGTGATGAGTGTGATGAGGACTGAGCACAGTGGCGTGATGTGCCTCATTTGTGCTCTATAGCAGACACTTGTTTACAGTGTTCTGCACTACATGTGGTGGAGACGTGGAAAGTGGCAGCCATACATACTACAGTAGTGTTACAGATGATGTGAAGCACAAACAGCACAGTACAATGCTGGGTTTAACCCTAAGATGTTACAACTATGGAGATGTTTAATAATTAGTTTGGTTAATAACTATGGGAGTAGAAAGTCTCCCCCTGCATAACTGGGTGAGGAAACCCTGCCCTTCCCCAAAAAAATAAATATGTTTTATTTATGAAGCTTGTTTTTCAGGGAAGAGACATTTTGACTGAGTGACTTCAACTGATCTGGTGAAAAAAGGCTGCAAAGAATGAAGTGTATTTCTGCATCAAACCAGCTTCAGTAAGCCTACATGGTCACATAACTACTCAACTGTTATGAACATGTTTCCATATTTTTGTATATGTATAACACATGGCCATGCAATATGCTACATGATATGATAGTAGTTTTGTATGTACCTTGGCAATATGAACATGCTGGCACTGTGGAAAAACAGTGGCATTGTGTGTAGATGATATTACTTTTGTGTTTTCCCAGACTGTGGTATGAATCCACTGCTATTGGTATGTGTGTGTGTGTGTGTGTGTGTGTGTGTGTGTGTGTGTGTGTGTGTGTGTGTGTGTGTGTGAGAGAGAGAGTGACTGTACATTATACCTCTATCTGTGCCCATGCCTGTCACTAGATTGTCATGCCATTGCCACAATAAAATCTCACTTGTAGAATTTAAGTTACTGTCTGTTGTTTCATATAATATAAAAGTGATTCAGATACAAAATAATTGAGTTATGCAACTATTAGAGAACATTTAGGATATATTTTTACCCTAAAATATAAGGACATTTGCCATTTTTCATGTTTTTTTCCCTCTGGGCACAGCTACCCAAACAAGGAATGCCCTGCATAAACAGGAAAGTACAGCTGTGTACACTTACCATAAATGTAGATGTTCAAGTGTATTCACTGTTGCAGTCATTGCATTTGGGTTATCCTGCTGGCAGGTTGCCCTCAGTCAGCCTGAATTCCAAAGTCTTGGGTCCTGCATCGGTTGCTGTCACCTCTTCCCTGACGTCAGGCCGTAAGGGGTATAAAAGATGCAGCCGATGCCATTTTCTTTAGTTTTTCTTGCCCCAGATGTCAGGTGCCCCCAAAAGGGTAGGCTAAAAATATGAAAATAAAACATACATGCACCAAAATAAACTTTACCCTCATCTATAATCAAATACACCGCCTAGGCTGTATAGATTAGAGAAGTAAAGATAAGTTCCGGCCAAAGTAAGGGGGAAGGCGGGTGGGTAACCTGGACTGCAACAGTGAATACACTCGAACATCTACATTTATGGTAAGTGTACACAACTGTACTATGTTCTTTGTGTTACACTGTTGCAGTCATTACAATTGGGTTGAGTCCCAAAGCTATGGTTGGGGGGCTGGAGCTAAACAGCATTAGGAGTGGCTATGAGGCCCTGCAGAACTGCAGTGGCAAAACCTGCCCTGGATTTAGAATAAAGAGGCAGATTGTAATATTTTGTAAAGGCATGCACTGAACTCCAAGTAGCAGCCTCTAAAATGTCTTTGGTTGGTACTCCCTTGAGAAAGGCTGCAAGTGGCTGCAGCTCTGGTTGAATGTGGCCTAATGCCCTTAGGCATTGGTTTGCCATGCTGTGAGTAGCAGAAACGAATGCAGTGACCTATCCACTTTGAAATAGTCTGCTTTGAGATAGCCTTTCCTTGTGATCCTGGAGCATATGCCACTAGTAATTGCTCTGTCTTTCTGAAAACGTTGGTTCTGTTCAAGTAGAATCTAAGTTGTCTGTGTATGTCCAAATAATGCAGAATTCTTTCCCCCTTGTTCTGTGGATTTGGATAAAAGGTTGGCAGATGAATGGTTTGGTTAAGAGCCACAGGTTCCACAGCCATGAGTGCCTGTAGCTCTGAAACTCGTCTTGCAGAAGTTATTGCTAGGAGCAGAGCTGTTTTCCAAGATAAAAACTTTATATCAGCAGTAGCAGCTGGCTCAAAAGGAGGCAGGGTGAGTTTTTCCAAGACATAGTTGAGGTCCCATGCAGGCATTGGTGATCTCCTTGGAGGCCTTACATTTTTGGCTCCTCTGAGGGATGAGAAAAGATTGGTGGCTCTGCATTGTAATGAGCCGAAATGGCAGAGGCATGAATTTTAATAGATGAGAAAGATAGGCCTTTGTCCAGCATCTCAGTTAAGTATTGTAAAATCTGAGGAATATTTGGCACAGCTGTATCTGTTCCTTGTGCCTGGTTCCAAGCACAGAATCTCTTCCATTTTCCAGCATAATATTTTCTAGTATTAGGCCTTCTGACTTCCAAAATGACATCCATCACAGCTTTGCTGAGAGGTGTGTTTAGTATGACTACATTATCCGCCATGCTGCCAGGTTTAAAGTCCTGAGCTGGCTGTGCAGGATCTGATTGTTTTGCTGGGACAGTAGATGTGGTACTTGAGGTAGGGTCCAAGCTGAGCATTGAGACAAGCTCCTTAAAATTGGGTACCAGTGCTGGTGGGGCCAGTCTGGTGCAATCAGTATCATCTTTAGCTTCTCCTGTCTGACCTTTAGGAGTACCTTGGAGAGGAGAGGCAGAGGAGGAACGGCATATACTGATAGGTTTTTCCAGCTGAAAGATAGGGCGTCCACTTTCCATGCTTGTCTGTGATAAATCCTTGTGCAGAAACTCTTTAGTTGGTAGTTGTGAGGAGAGGCAAATAGATCTATGTCCGGGCATCCCCATTTCCTTGTTATCATGCTGAAGACTTGTGGATCCAGCTGCCACTCATGGGGATGCATGAGGTTTCTGCTTAGTTCGTCTGCCAGAGTATTTTTCCTTCCTGGCAGGAATTGTGCCTGCAGATATACTTGGTAAGTCAATGCTGTGTCCCACAAAGTCATGGCTAATCTGCAAAGGGGGTAAGAATGTGTGCCCCCCTGCTTGTTTATATACCACATGACCATGGTGTTGTCTGTCTTTATCAGTAGTTGTCCTGGTTGAAGTAGGTCCTTGAATGCTGTCAGGCATTTTGAACAGCTAGCATCTCTTTTTGATTGATATGTAGATGCATTTGGTTTGAGGTCCATGTTCCCTGAATGCATCTTCCTGCCATGTGGGCCCCCCCAGGCATAATCTGATGCATCCGTTGTTAGTGTTTGCCTGGCTGGAGGTAATGTGAACGGCTGTCCCTTGTTTTGGTGACAAGCCTTTGCCCACCATCGAAACTCCTGTTGCAGGCAGGGAATGAGAGCAATTATAGTTTCGAGGCTGTGGCAATGTTGAGTCCAAACACTTTTTAGGTAACATTGAAGTTTCCTCATATGCAGTCTTGCATATGGAATTAGTAGGATGCAGGATTCCATGAAGCCCAAAGCCTGCAGAATTTTTCTTGCAGATAATTGGGCCTTTGTTGCTAACATTTTGAAGTAGGTAGTCAGTTGCCTTTGTTTGTCTGGCATGAGATAAGCCATCTAGACAGTTGTATTTAAGCTTGCACCCAGGAATATTATCTCTTGAGAGGGTACTAGTTTTGATTTCTTTTCTGTGTACCCTAGGCATGTTAGAAATTTTTTCATAAACACCAGATGCTGTAGGAGGATGTCCTTGTTCTCTGCTTGAATGAGGCAGTCGTCCAGGTAAGGATATATTTGTATTCCTCTTTGTCTGCAGAATGCAATTACTGGTGCCAGGCACTTTGTGAAGACCCTGGGCGCAGTAGATAAGCCAAAGCGCAGTGCAGAGAATTGGTAATGTTGAGCCAGCCTTGAATCTGAGGTATCTTCTGCATATTTGTCTGATTGGGACATGCAGGTATGCCTCTTTTAGGTCTAAAGTTACAAGCCAAGCCTTCTTACCCAGCATGGGCAGTAGCTGCTGTAGAGTCAACATCTTGAATTTTGGTATATCCAGGAATGTATTCAGAATCGATAGGTCGAGTATTGGCCTCCAGGCCTTGTCCTTTCTGGGTACCAAGAACAGTCTTGAGTAAAATCCTTGTCCCCACTCTTGCTCTGGCACTTGTTGAATGGCCCTCATGTCCATGAGGGATGAGACTTGTTTTTGTGCCTCTGCCCATTGATTTTTTGGCAGATCTGGCCAGCCGTTTGGCTTTGGCAAGGTATGGAAATGGAACTTGTAGCCTTGTGACACGATATTTTGAACCCACTTATCCTGGGTTATAATGTGCCAATTTTGCGAAAAAAGTGCAAATTTTCCCCCTAAAGGTGTTGCCAGGAAATAAGGGCTTGGTGCAGGCAGGGGGAAGTCATTGGGACTGTTTCCTGTAAGGTTGTGATTTGTCTTCTCCACTTTTGGAGGTAGAAGCACCCCATTGCTTTGATCTGTATGAACCTTGCGCCTGGGATCTGCCTCTAGGGCATCTGGGTCTGCCCCTTTGAGGTCTGTCTGACACAGGAAAGGACCAATTCTTTGTTGGCCAGTGTCTACTAAACCTAGTTGGCTGTACTTGTAAGAAATCTTTGACCATTTGCATAGATTTAGCCTTGTCCTCCATTTTCTTTAACACCTCTTCTGCCTTAACACCAAACAAAGAATCATGCTGTAAAGGTGCATCTAATAATTTAACTTTAACATGATCAGGCAGATTTTGTTCCTTTAACCAAACATGCCTTCTAATTACAGAATCTGTAACTGTGGCCCTGCAGGAGGCCTCTAAAGAATCAAAACCACATTGCAAAGTATGCTTTCCAACTTGTTCACCTGCATGCAAAATATCCTACATTTCCTTGTTTTCTGCACATTCAGAATTTAGCAACATTTTCTGTTTAAACAATGCCATGACATGTTGCTGATATTTGAGCATATGGAACTGACAGTTTAAGGCCCTTATAGCCAAGGTAGCAGATGTGTAAATCTTTTTTCCCCATCTATCCTGTGCCCTAGAATCCCTGTCAGAAGTGGTAGGGTTTTTTGCAGCAGAAGCCTTAACTCCCTTGGGACCCTGAGGAAACAGTTTCTGGGTCTGCAGCAGGGTTTTTTAAAAAGGAATTTATGTGAGTCAGGGACCCTGTAATATCTGTCAGGCTTAACAGGAAAGCCCTGAGCCTCTTTTTAGACTCTGAAAAATCTTGGCTCTCCCAGTGAAAATGCTCCCTCATGGTATGTAAGGTTTCCCCAAAAGAATAGTCCTCAGGAGGAGAAGCTGAAGGTATGGATTCTTCAGCATCAGAATCCTCATGGGGGGAAAAGAATATTCCTGATCAGAAGAGGAATCAGAAGAAATGGAAACCTGATCTGAAGATTCATAGTCAGTTTCTTGCCTAGGCCTCTTATCAGGAGGGGTATGGGAACCCCTGATCAAGGTAATCAAGTCTTCAGCCATTTTGAGCATCTGTTTTTTGGGCATGGAGGCCTGTACATGAGGCTGTTGAGGTTGCTTCTTTGCCTTTGAAGGTGCTTTAGTCTTTACCTTTGAAGTCAGTTTAATGTATAGATGTTTGGGTCTGAATATACCCTCAGAAGCCGGTGCCTGCTCAGCAGTTCCGGACCCATCTGAAGGATCAGCGTCTGAGGCTCCAATACCTTGAGTTTCCAGTGGCATGGCTGACTCCACGTGGGAGTCGGTAGAGGCCTGCGACTCTAAAGTAGCGGTCATCAGGGGCTGCGAAAGCACCTCACTGAGAACCAGTGAACCGGCGACTGGCTTAGTAGAAGCTTCGTCGACGGTTTTGGGCCTCGGCTGTCTTTCTTTTTCTTTTTCTTTGCGTTTTTTGTGAACTCCGGTAGTTGGATGGCTTTTCGACGACATTTCTGGATAATTAAATCTGTGTCCAAAGTAGTTTAAAGCAAAATCATACCAACACTTAATAGTGCGTTGGTTAAATCTAGCACAAAACCGACAACCCAGAAAATTATGATCAGGGTCTAGGCAAGGAATACAGTAAGAATGAAAGTCCTTATGAGGTATTTGCTTCCCACAAGAAATACAATTATTAACTTTTTCTGACATCAGTTCTGGAGCAAGAAAAAAATTTCCCCAACAGGGTACTTAGCTTTGTAGAAGACTTTGGATCTGAAATTCGAACTCGAAAATCTCAGGAGTCGGCCAACCGGCACTTGCGAACTGCTTCTGCTTCGGGCACCGCACAGAAAGAAAGACTAAAGAAAATGGCGTCAGCTGAATCTTTTATACCCCTGATGGCCTGACATCAGGGAAGAGGCAACATCCACCGATGCAGGACCCAAGACTTTGGAATTCAGGCCGACTGAGGTCAACCTGCCAGCAGGATAACCCAAATGTAATGACTGCAACAGTGAAACACGAAGAACATCAGGTAGTAACCATAATGTAAATGAACTCTTTCTGCCAAAACCTGGACCACAGGCTTAACTCAATAATGAATAATGAAAACAAAACAAAAACATAAAATAATAACAAATTATTCAAAGCAAAATAATTTACTCATTGTAATGTATTTTAAGTGAGGTAAGACAAAAGTCAGTCTTTGAAATTACTACCATTTGTGAGCGGAAGTAAGCACATCCCCTTATGTAAACACTTTATAAATGCTTATTTTTAACTGAGTTTAGAATAACAATGCAAAATTTTCAAGGTTAGTCTCTAATGCAGTGTTTTTTATCTGGTATTACACAGAATAGTAAGCTAGTGCAGGTATCAAACATTGGTACAGATAAAAATTTCAGTTGATGTTAAAAGAGTCACTTTCCATTAATTTACTGTTCACAGATCTCAACACTCACAATCCAGCTTTTTTCTAACCGCCAATTAAGAATTATAAAATGTAAATTGGTTGAGAGTTCTTATATATGTGAACAAGACATTAACAATCACATACAATGGTCCAGATTCATTAATGTTCCCATGTGACACAGAAGCCGTCATTCTTTGCCAGACTGATATCGTTCTGGTGCTGTGTGACACTTTTGAAGTGTTCACTGTCAGGGACCTTAATGTACAGTGGAACAATGGTTTCCTCTAAACAGAAGCCTGGCCATTAATTGAAAAATGACGTCGGGGTTGAATTTACTTATTTATTTATTAATTAGTTTGGCACATTAAAAATGAAGTAAGCCTGGTTACAGAGCATGGTAGCAGTGAGAAGGAAGAAGCCACTAATGATGGTAAGTAGGACTCTGGTAGGAAGAAGGTTTCTCATAATGGTTAATATCTTTACCTCATAGATTCAAGGTACAGGGTTTGTTTCTGTTATCTGGCAATTGGCTAGGCTTGTAATAATCTGCAGCCTAATAGTCAGTATTCATCTATGAACTAATAACTATTTTTTGGTTAATGAGATGACAGTCATAATGCATTTCATGGCAGGATGATAAGATGTTTTTGTAAAATAATCAACAGAAATCTAACCTGCGACTAGCTATGACTCCCTATCAAAAGACATTTCAGTACAGTAACATGACAGAAGATGAAAGATGAAAATGTGTGAACATGCTTGGAAGCCCATGGGTGGTTTATATTGGGTCTTGTCTTTTTCAGTGCCTTAAGAGTAACATTGCAGAAGAATGGAAAAGAAAATTATGTTTTTGTTGTTGCCCAAAAGTTATACAACAAAGGTGATGCACAAGAAGATGAGGAAAAGGTTAAAATGGATTGACATGTTTTGCATTACTTCCTAAAACAATATATAAAGCAATGCATCTACCTAACCGGGAAAAGCCGAAAGACAAACAACAACAACATCTAGGAGTAAAAAAATAAAAATGGTGTAGCAGCAGGTCATGAGATTTGTTATAGCAGACCTTATGACTATATTTTCCTATTAGTTACTTAATAGATGCTCTCAGGTTCTACTATCACAGGTCATTCTATTGGCTTAGTTACTATTGTATGGTTATAAATACGGAATTAGTACAACACTCTTGTAAAATTAACTGGTCATAGCAGGTAGAATGCATGCAGTTCCATGAGTAGTGTGAGGGTTTCTAATAGGTTCTGCCACCACAAAAAACAATGAAAACCACTGTTTAATCTAACAAGGAATATTCCAGGCTTTTCTAACTGAAACTGTGAAAGCTCTGTCCAGTTTTCAAGAAATGGGAGCTATAGACCTCAGATATAGCACAGGAATCCAAATATGCTTATGCAACATTATGTATGCTCTTTTATGTTTTCTAGGCATACAGGGAAAACAGTCATGCCTGTGACATGTACCTGTGCCATGCACCTGCAGGGAAATTACTGTTGCATTCAGACCCCTCCCTCTAATAAAGCACCATTTAATTATGTTCACAGGTTGGAGGGAATGGAGAACAATGTTTATTGTATGATACATGCAGGATGAACCTAGATATTTTATTTTACAGTGTCAGATTTGTAACTGTCACATTTAAAACTAAATTAAGGCCATACTCAGGTTACATATTGTTCAGATTCCTAGTACCAACAACAGTCCTGGCATCAGGTTTGATATATATGCTGACCTTAGAGCAGCCATTGACTTGTTCACTAATTTTCCAATATTAAAAAAAGGCCAGTACAGGTCTATTGGAAGACTGACTGGTCAGTTCAGATACCAAGGTATCCCTACTGTTTTTAAGTTATAATTTATTCCCCTGGACTTTTTTAAGGTATTATTTACTTACTGCTCACATTGGCCTACACATTCCGTGGCAACACTGAAAAGTAACAGAAACGCCGGTACTCCATGTTACCAATAACACCTTTAGAATAACTTTGTCGGATGAGAACAATGAGTGCAATAGCAGCAGTGGTCTACTATATTATTTAGTCTGGCCAATCAGATCACCACCATACCAATATATGCCATCTAAACAAGCATTCAGTCAACACAAAAACATACAAAAATTTTTTTTTCAGAAGCAGTAAGTAATGTTCCTTGTTTAATTCTACAATAAACCTAAAGACAGTGCTTAAATGGTATATATATCTACAACATGTTGTGAATTTCCAAGGCAATTAACAGGTAAAGATAAATTAATTTCAGCTGGCAAGCCAGTATCTAATCTCAGAGAAAAAATACAAATGAAAGAACCTTAAATTCTACATTCCTAACTTCGCCAGCTGCTTCAGAATTATAGCATCCTTATCAACATAGCATATCAAAGTGAATGTTACAGTGAGTACAAAATGTTAGAAGGGCATACATGAACTCTGCCATACGTTTTATGATCCAGCAGATGCTGCTGGGACTGTTGCTAACACTGCTGCAATTTCTTATTTTGATTTATTTATTTATCTATTTTAATTTTACTGCTCGTCTCTAAGTCGATTTCCTTGTGAAGACTGTACAAAGACAATGTACCATTCTGAATGCACAAATATATCCACATGCATGCAAAGATACATGCTTGCAGCTACATTTTTAGAATACAACTGTAATGTTTCATAAACCTAATCTGAGTTTTGAATAACAAGAATTTCAGTATGCTTGATTTCAGAATATGCAATTTAACAGACTGAGAACCTTAAAGCTACACTGCAAGTAGAACAAGCTGAAAGTATTCTCATCAACAAACATACATTTCAGATCAGTGCAATGTATGCAGTAGAAATCAAGCTTCCTGCCCAAGCACTGAAAGAGCTCTTAGGCTGGGATCTGAAATTTGTTTTAAAGCTCAGTGTACTAATCATCAGTGTAGCCAGGCAGACATACTATATGCCATAATGTATACATTTTAAAAATAATTTGTTTTGTGCAATGAGACATGCTAGAATTTAACAATAACGGCTTATTATTTTTTGCATTGTAAAATTATAGTTGCAACTATGTAGCTGCACATGCAACAATTTATCTGACATGTAATACCTGAAACTGACTCGCCACCAGCAATCACATAAGGCCAAGTACTGACAGCACTATCACAAGCAAGAAATACTGTGTCAATGTGGCCCTGAAAATATCCTGGGATGCATCTTGAATAGCATGAAGCAAGATTTAGCCATACCCCTTACAACAGTGTTCAACCATAGCATCCATACGGGTTTTATAACAAGTGAATAGAGAACATCAACAGTTATTCCCCTGCATAAGGGAGGAACTTCCACAGACCCAGGTAGTTACAAACATATGCATCTGACCAGTGTCACATGCAAAGCCATGAAAAGAATATGAACATAGGAAACCTCCAAACACTGGCCTCATCTTAGTTTGGATTCACCAAAGACAGGTCATTCTTACTCAGCCTGGGGGCCTTTCTTGAAAAGGTCAACAAAACAAAGGATGAAGGTAAAATGGAACATACCGCCTAACTCAACATGACAAAGCCTTTTCACACAATCCTCCATGCAGGCATTGTACAAAAGCTTAATAAACCTCTTCATCACTTGCTGGATTGCCAGTTGGTGCACAGACAGGACACAGGATATCAAAAGAGGGGAAGATACCTCCACAAAAAGACCAGTCACCAGTGGAGTACCCCAGGGTTCAGCAGTGGGAACTCTTCTGTTTGGTATGTACTTCTTAGATGTAAAAGTCAATACCAAAGGGCTCTTCCTAAATAAGTTTGCAGATGAGTGCAAGCTAGGAGCAGTGACTGAATCTCTAAAAGACGCAATCATCATATAAAAAGGCTTGTCCCAAACAAATTTCTGGTGTCAGACTCATGGAGTAATCTTAAATATCAAAAAATGAATTATCATCTCCTTTGGAAAGTCGACCCCCCCACCCCAGAAACTACCAAAATAACAATACACCCCTAAGATTTGACCCAGTTATTCAGGATTTGGAAACTTGTGTGGACAGTGACCTAACTTCTGACCAGCATGTGTCCACTGTAGTAAGGAAGTCCTTCTATACTGAAGAGCTCATAAACAAGAGGATTGCTTCTAGATCCATGTTTGTTATTGTCCCCATTTACTCAGCACTTATTAGGCAATCATTAAGTATAATGCCCCTTTTGACATGTTCCTGTCCAGGCATATGTAACAGGGAATGCCCACACAGATGCCTTACTAAAATGATACAAGGCCTAAACAATATGTCTTACATGAACTGTTTCAAAGCCTTCTCTCTAAATTCAGTCTCACACAGACTATTAAGAGATGACCTATGTCACGGCATCTTACAATCCATTACTGATGGACATACTTCACAACTGCAATTCAAACAGTATCAGAAATAAATCCATGGACCTAAACCTTTTTTGCAACATTAACAGGATGGTTTGGACAGACAAGTATATCATGAGGGGATACCACTGCTCTGGAACAGACACCCCATCCACATAAAACAAAGCTCATCAAAGACCTCATTCAAGCATAACTTGAATCAGTGAATGGGAAATAGAAAATTTACCCCAAGACTCTCCCCTGTACTGCTCTCCTAAATACACAATGATCCCCAACAAATATCTGTGTCTTGATCTAGTAATTATCACTAGAGTAATATATGAATATAGTAGTAACCGATAAACCTATGCTTTTTTTTAATTTGACATATTTACCACATTTTATGGCTAGAAGCTATTTTTCCCTCAGAATGCCAGCTTGGCTGAACTATGTATGTATACTTTTATTTGCTTTCCTGTCTGTTTAACATTTTGGTTTGTAGTTAGAGCATTAAATGTGATTTCCCCCCTTCAGAATAGTTAATTATTTGATTTGTTTTTTTTAAAGAGCTAATTCAAAAGCCTGAAAAGGAACAATTCTGCCCTAGGTGAACAGATGTGTGCAGTGACTGTTTGGGTCCTATTTGTGCATAGAAGTAATGATTTTATCAAAAGTAATACTTTTAAAACAGTTCTGCATTGCATTATGCCTCTGCCCTTCCATGCATGCATCTGGGAGGGAGTGAACTCGATGTCAATCTGAGTACAGAAACCTTCTAGTCTTGGCTTCTGTCTAAGTCTACTTATCTAAAAGTGTAGAATTTGTAATGTTGCTTCTGCTCCTTCTAAAGATATACAGTTTCCAAATGCAAACAAATTTAAATCTCTTGTTGTGCATTTAGAAACAGTATGTCTGTGGGGCTTTGATTTTCTTAGAGGGAGTTGTTTATTCATTTTAGGACGTCACAGTAAAAGACACTAAGGGAAAGGAAACGCAAGGTCACAGCACAAACACTCTGACAACATGAACATTTAATGAATAACAACATTATTCATTAAATATAAGTTTCATTGGGGTGTCCATTGTGTGACTTTGCTTTACATTTTTTTCCATTTCTGGTCACCTCATTCTAGCAATGTTTACTGTTGGATATCCCTGCCCATGGCATTGTGTCATCTTACTGCAGCTGATGATGTGACTGTTTGATTGTGTGCAAGTTCCACGCGTTATGCATAGTGAAAAACAGCTGTTTTGTTTTCATTTTAAAATGTTAAAATTGTTTATTGCTGCAGATTTGAAAATATAATAGCATAAATGTACTTTTATAATTTGGTTTGATCTGAGGAAATTCCCTCAAGTGGAACAGAAGTGCTTTTTTCCACTACCACATTAGTTTCCAAACTTCTACCAGGGCACATTCAACTACAGCATGTTGTTTGGGTATTTCATGTGATATTGCTCCCCCCACCCCACACACACACACACACGGAAACATTCATAATGTTATCAGTTAGCTGTCAGTGAACAATGTCTAAGTGATGGAAATTATTTATTCCATGTTGATGAGGCTGTTATCACTAATCCTAATCTTGGCTATTGTTTCCCTGCTGAGTAATCACTGTCCTGAGTCCAACCAGTAGTTTGGATACCTTGAATTCTGGCTTTCACTTACAACCTAATCAAGTAAGGAGCCACAAGGAAATATGCATATGTATGATTAATGGGAATGCTCCCTAGAACTAGCCATGCACACACTTCTGATTGTTCCTGCACATCTAAAGTAACACAGTCTTTAAATTTATACATGAAGGCTTGTCCCTTTTGGTACTGTATAAATCTAGAAGACTGGCCTCATTTAGTAACTCAGTGTTTCAAAAATGACAGACATGATCCTTTGGCCTGTTGCCTGTCCTTCAGCTTCCACCACCCTGGTGTGTTCATTGACTGGAATACACTTATCAAAGAGGGTGTCTGATGTTAGAAATAACAGATAACATACTAAGCATATCAGTCAGTCTGTACTCTCTTTGGTATCTCCCAAATAAGCTCCTGAAATCCCCATATATTTGAATGGCTTATTCGTTTAGCTTCATTTTGGATATAATGTACTTCACTTGCAAACAGTAAGGGTGTCAGCTCTTTATTGTTTTTTCTTGAGTTTCAGAAGTGTGCACAATCACTGATTGACTGAAGCTGTTGGCTCAGTGTCTAGATGCAGTCTTCTAGTACTGAACGTGACATCATAGTATGTGATAGCATAAGATGTTTGCACCCTCAAATATAGGAACTGCTTAGAAAAAGACTGAATTGGTATGGACGGCAGGGTAAACCTAACCATAGGCCCACTAAAGAACGCTCTTTTATAGATCAGTAGATCCATTAAGAATGTATCTGTTATGCCAGCACCATGGTGTAGAGGGATAAAGTCCTAACTATGGCCTGGGTGACCCTGGTTCAATTAATAGCACGGGTATTTGAGGAGTTGGCAGAGAGAGAAAAGGAGTTCACATCTTGATGGACCTTCCTCTAGGCATTCCCTGTGTGGAAGCATGGTCCATAGAAGGAAGTAGCCCTCAGATGTAAAAATAGGTGAACATGGGGAAGGGGATCCAAGGAATAGCTCATAAATGAAAAAAATCTTTCAGTGGAAGCAGTCAATGGCACAACTCCCCCAGGACACCCTTAGGTTCTGCATCAGCTCTAGCCTTATAACAGAGATAATCTAGTGCCAATAGTAGCAGCTGGAAAACCCAGTAATAGATGGGGCACAGGGGTTGCTGGAAAGAATGAAGCAGAAGGGGAACAAAAAAAAAAGAATGTATCTGTAACTGCTTTTCAAGAGTAACCTGCCAAAATTAATTTAACCACACTTCCCCTACTTAACCACTTCTCTATATTCTCAAGGCCAACTCAGAAACATGTTTCTTCTGGTGCCAGTTCCAAGATACAGTGGCATAAATCTGATAAATAACTTGTATGCAGTTGTAATCATCATGTACCTGTGATCATTACTCGTAAATATTTGTCATTCTCTTAACACCGCTGTTTAGGCATTGTGTTATTTGACATTTTTATATTTTTCACAACTATGTTATTTTCAATATATATATATATATATATATATATATATATATATATATATATATATATATATATATATGAGTGGACCGACTTTCATAATACTGAGACGACAACACCAAAAACCCTGAAGACTGAAGATCTACATGATCGACTCTCAAAAGAATGACCCTATAATGTGCAACGTACAGCTCACATAATGCATAAAAAAAGGCAACAACTCATCCTATCTAAATACTGCCCTATCACTATAACTCTATGTAACAGTTGCCTAACTCTTACCTAAACCCTGCCCACCAATCAATACCCACATACTCATAAAAAATCCCACTGAATATTCATGCAGACGGTATAGATATTTTCATGAATATTCAGTGGAGATTTGTGAAACCAATAATTTACAATCATCTTAATTTTAATGTTTATGTTTTTGCAGGGGGGGTGAGCCCCCAAACCCCCTGCAAATTAAATATATCAACTCTGAGATTGCACTACAGTGTGGAAATGAGCAGATTTCCTGTTTCACTCAGCTGGCAAAGTTGGTATTTGAAATGTTCAATCTTCTGAATGTCTGTATAGTGAAGTTTCATTCATATGAAACTTGGCTTTCTTGGTCTTGGCATTTTAAAAGTCGATCATGTCAAGTAGACCCATTTTTATACATATATATATATATATATATATATATATATATACACACATACATATATATATTTTTTTGGACTGATCAGAATATTAAGCATGCTTTACAATACTACATTTAAATGCCTAGTTCCCCCTTCCTTCCTAACTTCAAGTATATGCTTCTCACTCTTAGCTCTGCTACTTTCATCTTGCTTTGATTATTTTCACTTTATTACTGCATATTTAGCATCTGCCTCCAGCTCTTCACGTTTGTGCTTTACTTTCCAAATTAGCAGACCTTCACCTTCTGTAATCCCAGTTCACTGTTCTGCTCTGCACTTGTGCAACTGAGTTATCTGATGCACTTATGTCCTTCAGTTGACCATCACTGTACAACGTTTGGTTCTCTACAGCTTGCAAATGATACTGCATAAAAGACAGAAAATGTCCAGCATAATACGGATATCCAAGGTCTTCTCCTAGAAGAGACTTGTATGTTATGAACTTGAGACTAAAGCTCTGTCTCTTGTAGCAGTTCTTTGAAATCCATAGCACCTTCACTATAATATGACCAGGAAATGGTAAATGGTAGCTTACATAAAATTTTTAAAAAGCAATGTTTTGCTTCTTGTACATAACAGTCATGAGATCATTATTGCATTTTCTAAATATTGTGCTGCTGTAAGGTGGGCATGCATGCAGAGCTGTACCCTGGCAGGGCATGAATACAAGCAGTCAGAGGATGTGCACCTTTGAATGTTCCTACCAAGTGTATTTAGAGCTGAAGCTGTGCACTCACTCTTCAAGTGCACCAGCTGGGAAAGGCATTTAACAGAAGCCAGCAAATTCTAAAAGTCAACACAAGTGGTAGCCACAAATTAGACACAGATAAATAAATATGGGGTTCCTGAAAGAAAGTGGACCAGACATGGTAGAACTGTTTCTAATACAACTAAATATGGCTTCTGTAGGGTCCACTAATTTAATTCTCATGTTTATCCAACATGTTATCAAATTCTTGAATTGTTTGCTTGTTTATATTTCTGTAACAATGCAGCTCTACTGGAAACTCAAGGTTCATTTTAATGGGGGCACTCAGGGGCAACAACTCCCAAAATGATAAATACAGTCTACAAGCAACAAGAATAAAAAATAAGAAATGTACACAGTTTGAAAGTTAAAGCAAAACTGAGTAAAATTCATGCTGACATAACAGAAAGATGATTAAAGAGAAGTGAATGAGAAAGGTTTTTGTATTACTGAAAGGGCTGTCAAAATGGGAAAAAAAACGTAGATAGCATTTGGAAAGTAAGGAAAACAAACACAGCTGTAGCTGATGTGAATGCTTATAGATAGTACCAACCATAGCCAAGCAAATACTTGAACACCTGTGAGAAATTAAAAAAACAAAGTGGAATGCATCAACC
Source organism: Protopterus annectens (assembly GCF_019279795.1). Classification (NCBI taxonomy): domain Eukaryota; kingdom Metazoa; phylum Chordata; order Ceratodontiformes; family Protopteridae; genus Protopterus; species Protopterus annectens. The sequence continues at coordinate 265,017,551 of NC_056742.1, read as the reverse complement.
CCCTGACAAAGTGAGAAGGGCTGTCAATCAGTATTTTTCAGACAAGGTGTATAATGCAAGGCTTACAGCTCTGAGGTTACAGAGCAGTGCGGGATTTATGAAGGTAAAATTAAGAAGGCCAAATAGAAAACAGGAAGGAGGAAGTATATTTTAAGGGGCGGGAGGAATACAAGTATTAATTATGGAATAGAATAAAAAAAATTTTAAAAAAAAGAAAGAAATGTTCCAGGTGAGGAAACCAAGGCTTGAAAGTTGATGAGTAATTCTGAGAGTAGTAAGAAGACGTGTATTAAATGTGGATGGAGAGATACACAAAAGAATGGGGCCTGAAGGAAAGTGCACAGGGTGAAAATGTAGAATAAAGGGTGCAGTTGGTTCAAGACAAAAGGAGTAATTATGTAAGTGAGGAAAAAAGTTGATAAAAAAAAGAGAAAAGCTGAAATGAGAGAGACGTTACCTTACTTTGTTTGAAAGACTCCATCTGGAGTAGCATATGCAGTTTTGCAGATGTCAGCATCATAAAAAATACATGAGAGGACACTTCAAGGTAAGAAGAAAAATATTGAGATGTCTGCAATGGAAAATATGAATAGCTTAGCATATATAGAGGATCATTAACAGAAAATTTAAAGAACCTCAAACAAATCGGCAGCATTTTCAAATGAAGAATGATATGAGAACATATGAACATAGTCTAAGGATGCAAGGTGAATGTTATGTCTTGAACATGAAAAGTCCAAATACTATAAATGATTTATCAGTAAGACATTCAAACTTCAACACAGTAGCAGTAGCAAAAAAGTATGCATGGCTTAGTATAACAATGATGAGGAAAGAATTCAGAATCAGCTTGGGAAGGAAACTAGAGCAAATTAAATTTACTCCACAGACAAGCCTTTACTCTTAGTGATATGTACCGGCTACCTTTAATTACTTCTCAGGCATCATATTGCATTACACAGCTCAGGTGAGACACAAGAAAGTAGTATTTCACAGAAAACTTGGTGGATAAAAGAGGCCTTAGGATCAAAGCAACAGTCCGCGGAATTCAACAATGCATGTAGCACATATCAAGTCATTTTTTTTCTATGAGGAAAAAGTAAATAAACTGTTGGTTAAGCAAGATGTGAATTGGAACAAGGTGGAGCAAACTGGTTCATATCTGTCACTAGAATATATGTTTCTGTGTAGGCAGTTAAGAAAAAGAGAGATGCTATAGAAAGAAAGAAAATATGTGCACCAGAAATCAGGTGATGGAAAAAGGAGCTGCAAAACTGAAAATTCTACTGAGATTAAGCTGTAGGGCTGTGAAAAGGACACTGCTCATGTGAGCTTTCCCAGGAAACAAAAGCCAATAAACAAATAAATAAAACCAATCTCATTATCTGCATTTTTATTAATGCCACAGTTACATTTCTCATTGAAGAGCTATAGCAAGGGCAAGGGCGTTTAGCATCCCTCCCCAGCTGTCTACAAGTGATCTCTTAATGACACCTTGTAAACTGGCATGACTTTTTAAGGTAGTAGCAAGTCATTGTGTAGCAGCCTAATAAATGATTGTTGCATTTGAAAAGAAAAGATCAGTTTGACAGTTTACAAGCTGTCATTAAGCAACTGTGATAAATTAATAACAGTTTGAGCACTATCAAACCGCTCAGTGTACCTTACAATTTGGTGCATGGGGCAACTGCCCCCTCTGCCCTGCCCTTCCAGAAATTCTGTCTTAGTGTTTAAGAGGGGCTGTTTGATATGTGGAAATTATTATTGAAGTCTGTGGTGACTTAATACTACATTCCTGAGGCTTTACTTATCTATATTAACTGGGATGTCAAGCTGATCAATGTTATTTTCCAGTGACTTGAGAAAACCTCCAACAGTTTACATCAGTGAGTTGCATTGTTAATAGAATAGGCTAAATCTTAGTACAGTGAAATGCATAGTACAAGAAAACATGCAGGACACACAGATTTACACAGATATGTCATTGACTTGCATATCATTTTGCAGCTGTAGAATTCATACTCGTATTAGTTCCTTGAGAGAGAAGGCAAAGAACCAAGGGGCATGAATCCATACTAATATATGATGAATTCTGTCAAAGGAAAAAGGCATCACCCAACCCCACTCTGAGAAAACGTAATAGTTAATTATCCCAGAGAGCATTCACAAAAGTAATGATCACCAAAAATGTTAAACAGTGCCTTTTTATCAAATGTAGAAAACCCGTTTGCATCTCTGTTCATAAAATCATACTATCTTACAGTCTTAGTATAGGGCTTGTTGTGCACATGAAAAATAGTAATACTTCTTTGCAGTCATCTCTAGAACTGTGAAGCACTGATAGATACACTCTGGGACACACTGTGTAACAACAAACCCCTTTCTCTAATCTTCCTGTGAGAATGGGATCTGCAAATGCGCAGACAGCATAAAACAGCAGCATTCATTCTGGTGTCATCTGAGATTTCAGATAACCTGTTGTCACAGTTAACAGGACGCCTGAAACCAACATACTGTAAGGAAATACAATATTTTTCCTTTCAGAAGCCCACTGCTATTTATGTATTTAGGTTGAGACAATTAGGTTACTCTGTGCAGCTCCCCTCCCCTTCTCCATCCGCCACTATCATCTATTCCCAGGTGGAACCTTGCGATATCTATGACACTATTATAGCGCCTTCTTGCCTTCTTTGCATTACAACAGTCAGAAATGGGAACTGCCTCTTGAGAACAAGGGAGTCCTACTCATAGATAAGAACTTCCAGTAACAAGGAACTCTCTGTCACTGAATCCCTCTGTGATCTTCTAATAATGGCCTGCACAGATTTTTTTTTTTTGGGGGGGGGGAGGGGGGCAAGCTTCAGCTTATCTTTTCCCATTACCTTAGAAGCACAGTCATCAAGTTACCAAAGCTGCAACACACTGCAACTTATAGTAACTTGTTTTGATTTCCCTTTGGCCTGGATCATGACTGATGAGTGTCTTTGGATCAGCCTTCCTACCGTGTTAACAGATAAAATAAATAAATAAAATAAAATGCACATGATATGCATCTCCACCCCAGTACTTGCAAGATGCCATACAATATATCTCCAAACAGAATCACAAAGGAAAGTCCCTGTACCATAGACTAATGTACATAAAACACATTAAAAATCACATTCCTGTACTGTAATGTATTCTTAGAGAAAAGAAATCTTAACATATCCTGGCCCTCATTCTGGGATTTAGGTCAGTGACCCATAAAATATATTGTTAACATATCCACGTCACAGTGCTCTCTGTTTCCACTCAGTGTATATAATAGGTAGTCATGCGCTCAAGTGCTTTAATGAATACTGCTAACATAGCCCCCTGCCTGCCTTAATGAATACTACTAACATAGCCCCCTCTCTGCTTTAATGAATACTGTTAACATAGCCCTCTCCCTGCCTTAATGAATACTAACATAGCCTCCTCTCTGCCCTAATGAATTTTGTTAACTTAGCCCCCTCACTGTATTAATGAATACTGTTAATATAGCCCCCTCCCTGCCTTTGTGCTGTAGTTTTCTGTGGGTAAATACACAAACACAGCTGTGTTCCTGCATTGTAGGTTATAATCAAAGACAAAAGTGCACAGCTTGTATGATAAGAGGTTTAGTTTGTAGATTACGGACAATGTCCAAACAACAAAATGTAGTGGTGCCATTATTCTGTAAGTGTGTGACTATCCCTGTGCTATAAGTAAATGTCACTTTGCAGATGGCATAGCTTTATCTCTGTAATGTAAATTACTGTCACTGATAAAATATAAAGTGTATATCCATGCATCTGTTTGATGTTGCTGTCTTACAGAGAAACACATTCACTGTGGTTCTGTTTCTTGTACCTTTCACTGCCACTTACAAAGCATATTTGTTATGTTTGTTTGTTTGTTTGTTTATAAACCAGGGGGGAATATTGATCTATTTGAACCATTTTCAGATTCAGACTGGATTACAGAAGTTGAGGAAAGCAATTAAAGCATATACAATAATGGTAATTCTTTACAAAGAAAGTAGTCAAGTAGTCAACAATGTAGCTAGGACAATACAAATCTTCTCACAGACTGTAGCTAATTACGCAAGGAGTGTAGTTTAAGGGGAAGAAGAGGGGGTGAGTAAAGGCTATAGAAAAGGGGTCAGAGTTTGAAATATGTGATAAGAAAGTAGGAGGAAGGCTGATAGTAATTATGGTTAGCCATAGTGTAGCAAGGGTGGGGCGAAGGGTGCAATCACCCCTCACATAAAATGTTTAAAGGATGCTATTGAGAGTTAAGGCTGATGGTAATTATGGTTAGCCATAGTGTAGCAAGGGTGGGGCGAAGGGTGCAATCACCCCTCACATAAAATGTTTAAAGGATGCTATTGAGAGTTAAGGCTGATGGTAATTATGGTTAGCCATAGTGTAGCAAGGGTGGGGCAAAGGGTGCAATCACCCCTCATACAAAATCTTCAAGGATGCTATTGAGAGTTACTTTGGCATGCCTTTCTCTGGATCGAGATGCTGGTGCAGAAAGGCACTTTAGTGGCTTCTGTGCAAATGTTACAGTTAAATTTTTTTTTCTTTTCTTTTTTTTTGAGGAGTAGGATTATGCAGTATCTGTCCAAAGCTGATTGATACAACAGTACCAATTGGCTTTCTACAGTATACTGCTGACATTTAGAAGAGCTCAGGGGGTCATGGATTGGCTGTTGTAGAAAGCCAATGCCTATTTGGCTTCACCTGAAGAGCTAAAGTGGTGGGGTGGCTCATCTGGGACTGGCATCAGGCACTAGATAAGCCAGTTACATCTCTAATGGTTAGGGTCTAGTATGCAGTACAGAAGGATAGATACTGGTGTAAAGAAAGTTTAAGGTGCTAGAGCAAAAGTGTGCAGATTCAAGGGATGGAAGTGAAATGATTAAAGGAATGGGGTGAAGGAACAGGTGATGTTTATTTATGACACATAAGAATGGAAGTGACTCCATGAGTATGGATATTTAGTTGTTAGGCTGCACCCTGAATGAGGAAGTATTTGCATTGTGCTTCTTTAAATAGGTAGGTTTGCAGCTCTAAATTACATTTGGAGTAGATGGGTACAGACTTTATATGCTGCAGGAGCAATTCCCATATTTTAGAAGGTAGTACAGAAAAAGAGTGTTCTATGAATGCAGTTTATTGTGGGGTGTTTGCAGGTTATGGGTAGATGGAGGGAGGTATCTTATATTAAGCTCATAGGGTGCTACTAGACTTGCAATCCTAGCCCAAATTCCCATTTGCCCCTAAGCACTATCTGGTTAAGTAACTTGCTCAAGGTCACACCATATGCAAATAAGGGCTAAAGGAATCAAACCCTCTGCGCCAGCAGTAAGACATAAGGTGGATCTTTCTGATACTCTCCAAGGAAAGAAGGGAAAGAGTTTAATTTGATTTTCTCATGGACAAGAAATGTTATTAGGATTGTAGATTTTTTGACTGGCAGTCATTTAGCCTTAGAAGAAATCAATGTTGCTGTCTTTGAAGTAGTAGGGTTATACACCTGTCTATATATATATTATTGGAAGTAGTTTGTAGAGCGATTAGGTTATTTTTCAAAGGCTGCTGTAATGACCAGGAGCCCATATCCATATTCTAACTGTCGAAGAAGGACCCCATTTGCCCACCTTTGTTTTCCCTTCCAGATAGAAAATTGGAGATCTTTTTAGCCTAGAAAAGGAGTTTGTTTACTATTGTTTTGGTAATATGGACATGGTTTGAAAGTCAAGACTGAGATCAAACCATATTCCAAGACAGCTCAGGTGGGACTCCTGGGCAGTTTCATTTCACTCTTGCTTCATGTGGATAATGGTTCAATTGTTTGGTGTTTTCGACTAATCATTGTGGTGTTCCAAATAGCACAGTCTTGGGGTTTTTTTGGTGTTGAAAATGAGGTTATGTTCTTAGAGCCAGTCTGAGAGCATTTCCAAGTCCTTCTCAAAGCTACTTTTTATGCTTGCTGTGGATATGCTTGATCTGTAAATAAACATAACCTATCATTCACATAAAGAATTATAAGGAGAAGAGAAAATGTGTAGGTCATTTATTAACAATAAAGAGAACTACCCTCTTCTGTGGCATAGAGGGGCACAGCCCTGACTACAGTACAGGCAACATGAGTTTTATTAGTGGCTCAGGTGCCTGCAAGAGCTGGCTGAAGAAGATAGGACTAAGAGGATGTAGTCAGCTGACCCATCCTAGAGGAAAGGAGTTGGCTGTAGCACACCCTAAGGATGACACACACACTTGCTTCATCCAAGACATAGCCCAGTAAGCAGCACCTAACTTTATGAAAGTCATGGACAAGAGTCATAGACCCTGTCACCTGACAGATCTACAGACAGCTCTGTGCAGATGCTGGTTCACTGAAAAACTCTCTTCAGATATTAATAAATATAAATGGCTAGTTGAGGTTCTTCTGACGAACAGTTAAAGAACCACACATTTTGGTGAATATACAACTATGGTGTATTTGAACAAGTCTCTTACACTAAGAACTCACTACATTGATCTAACAATTTAGTATGTATTCTTTATCTGATGCCTCCTAATATTTTACCCTTTGATCACTACCTTATCTGTAAACTGTGCCCTAAACTCTCTCTTGCCTTGCCTCTCCCTTATTTACTGTTGAAAAATAATGTTTTCTAGAACTGCATTTTTAGAATAACCATATTAAATATATGTTCAGTTTCTTTTGTATCTGCTAAAGCTAGATGCAAAATTATGGTTAGGTGTTACTACTATGTAATATCTCAATGTATCATTCTGTCTTATAACCCATCATACTTTATTACATTATATTAACTTCTGTGTATATTTAACTGTAGCCACAGGACTTTTTCACCGCATGATTCCAATGAAAATGGAATTTGCCAAGCAGACCCTTCTCAGTTGCACATCTGAAATCTAATACACCTTACAAAGTGCACTATAAAATCCCTGTACACTTGTTGCTGAGTTCAACAGACTGGTCATCAGTGTTGTTTCTACATTGTGTTCCTGTTTCTACCTGCACTCCATGCCCTCAACTGAGGATAAGTCACTTCAAAAAGAGTTCCTCCCTTCTAGGCAATATCTAAGTGACCTAAAGTCTGAGGAATGTACAAGTGATTAAATGTGCAAGTGAGGGTGCCAGAGAACAGTCAAAGGTCTGGACCACTCTAGTTAAAACCCAAATAGATTCATAGGTAATTACTAGGCTAATGAATCCAAGGGGTAGGAGGCTCTTTTTTAATCTTAGCCATGCTTCCCAAAGGTGAGAATCAAACCTTGTAACTTGAGTCTGTAAGGTAAACATCTTAACCATTATATCAACCTGGCTGCTTAATAAAAAAATTATTTCTGGTTGAAGTCTGAGTGTGCAGAATAGGAAACCTATGTAAGTAGGCTAGCCAGATAATCTAAAATTATTAAGTGAAACATTTTGAATCATACCTCTCAACTGTCCAGATTTTCACAGAATTTCCAGATTTCTGCCTCAAATTTTTGGTCTGTTCCGCATAAAATGTATGATTTTCTGGTAAATGACTGTGATGACCTGATGATTAAAGTCACTAAATAGTGACATACATTTGAGTTTCAGAGTCAAATCCTTCAGAGAAATGCATGTTAACACAAAGCCTGTTATTCTAGCAACTTTCTAAGTTTATAAAAGCAATATTTAAAATATGTCCCTATTTTTGGGCCTTTATCCCCCCATTTTGTCAGGCCTTGTCCAGATTTCTAGCGCTAAGAGGTTAAGAGGTATGCTTACCACATTTCCAATATAGTCCTATAGCAAGATATTGAAAAGTTGAAAACATCAGAACTTGAGTCTTTTTTTGTACCCCTCATAACAGAACCTTTTCCTTGAGCTTCCTCTAAGGATGCAGATCTAAAGAACTTACTAGAACGGTTCAATACATTGCGCATTTTGTTGACCTGACTTGCCTGAGAGACTGTAAATAGATTCTTCATATGGAAGTTGATTAACAGACGTTAGGCTGGGCCTGATAATCTATACGAAGGTGCTGAGTCACTTATGCACACAATTCAGGTATGGACACAATATTCAGTATGTGTGCATAACCCTCCTTCATAAAATGTTTATACCTATATAGAGCCAGTCTTCTCTTAAACAAATTCAGTGTACTGCAGCTGTTCAGATTCTCAATTACCATGTTCCAAAGTGCTAAAAGTCTTTCTAAAGACCAGTTTATTGCTGTGTTGTTTTGCAAATTGATTTATTTAATTTAAAAGCATCACCCCCCCCCCCCTTAGTATCTATCCTTATTTTGTTCTTCAACTGATTACTGGAATTCACAATATCAAAGTCTGTTTGGCTCCTTTTTGGTTATCCCTTGCCATCCTATAACTTGATGAGTAAATCATCTTTGGGTATATGTCACATCTTGCACTCCTGATCATCCTTTTGTGATGATACATTATATTTGCCTAAATCTGTTTTGATCTGGTTTACACAGAAATCATAACTTTGCACTGAAAAGCAGATTATGAGCCAAAAGCAGCTGGCTTTAAGCCTGGACTTGTTTGGCACCTACATTTTATCCCCATATATTTAAGGTTGTTTATCAGATAAAGTTAACTTATGGCAGCATTTCTGCTGTCATAAATTGTTAGACTCCAAACAAACCTTGGGAGTGACAACTGAATAAAGCTGAATGGCACAGTCCTTAATGCAGAGACTGGGTGACTTATGGGTCTTCACATTACAAGTTACTCAGTTGAGGAATAATTCAATGTCAGAAAGGTGGGAAAGTATGCTGTCACTTAAAACAGGAGTATATGGGCAAAGTTTTACTTTTCCACATCTTGATAGACTTTTGCTTTTGCGTGCGTGCACACACACATATACATACATATACAAACACACACATATATATATATATATATATATATATATATATATAATGTCAAAGGAAAAAACTTCAAAGACCAATTCATGTAAGGTTCAAATATTGCACCCTTTATTACTTGCAGCAAGGAGACAAAACATGCAGATACAGGATTTGTCTAAATTACTAGTGAGCAGTATGCTACTTTTATACAGTTCTTTCCATATTACACAGAAATGTTGCTTCTATTGCTGACATAGTTAGACACAGCTTTCTGTATTGTTCTACAGAAAATGTTACTTAGATTTCCTGCTGACATGTTCAGATTTAAAACTCACTATGTGTTACATAGAAAATGTTACTTAGATTTCCTGCTGACATGACTGGATTACAAAAAACATTTTTGAGAAAAACAACCTGGCCTTGGGGCTTATTTTTGCCCACTACAAACTTTCTATTCTTCAATTGTGCAGTTCTAATATATATGTGTTACATTTTACCTAGATTCAAGGTACATTTCTAGCTTAGGTACAAGTAATGTTGACTACAGTTTATACTTTCAAGCAGCCTTTGTTTTCATTATCAATAGCTTCAGTTCTCATGGCATAAGCAGAAAATCAATGACTCTTTGTTAAGTCTCATGACACTAGTAGAAATGAAACACTTATTATTATTATTTTCATGACATTAGCAGAAATCAAATGCTTTCCTGTTAATTTCCAAAGTATAAGCAGATCATAGCTGCGCATATTTTCATGACATAACAGGATTGGAATGTCTCTAGTAGTTTGTGCAGATTCATGCAGTGTGAACAGAATAAATGCATTAACCCTTTTGAACATCGATGCACTAAGCATGCATATTACTAATACATATTTTTCTAACATTTCCCCCCTTTTAATACTTTTATTCTACTTTCAAAATAAGCATAAACAGTGTTTTTCTTCTCCTAACCTCTTCCTACTCAGGATTTGCAGTTACAAGAGTCATTCAGTTTAAACTTATGAAAGCATTTTCAATTTTTCAACAATTCTTCAAGTTCAGCACCTTGGTATAAGGTTTCTGAAAATGACATGTCTATGAAGTCTTTAATCAGTCTTTTCATGCAGGGGATGCAGCAGCAAACACATACCATCAGTAGGATCATTCCTACACAGATGGCGATCAGGATGTTCATCAGGATACTGCCCCACCCCCCCCAAACAATCTCTGGAAAAAGTCAGTCAATGGATTTGGTCCTGGTTTGGTCATAGCCGACACTTGCTGAATTACCTCAAGGTGATTGTCTATCTTGTGTTTGTGGTCAGGAATATATGAACAGTACTCCTCCTGGATTAAAGCGCAAGTACCTCCTCTCGCCGCTAGGGTGAAGTCAAGAGCCATGCGATTTTGAAGCACTACAGTTCTCATTGCAGTCAGCTCATCAGTCACCAATTCTAGAGTGGAAAAGGTTGCATTGCTCATTATTTTGAGAAGTTTAGACAGTTTTCTCAGTTCCCAGATTGATTTCATTGCTACATATGCTGGCAATACACCTGCCCACAAGATGATGGTATCACCCAAGTCCATATGCGACAGTCCATTTTTCCCTAGGCCCACAGCATGATGGTTTTTCCAGCCCACATTGATTTGCCCTACTGGATTGACAGGCTTCTTGATTTCTCATCAAACATTTCAAATTTCCCCTGAGGCAAAACTTCTGTGTGTCGTATGGCCGGAACCAAGTACCCCAAATAACAACTGCCGGACCAATTCTCAGGTAACCACTTGTATGCTTTCCTACTACAATACAAAATAACAGTCTTCTACTTTGGTAGTAACTTTACTATGTCCTGGCTCTGGATGAAACATTTTTTTGTCAACTATAATCAGTTGTTTATAAAAATCAGCATTATGTCTTACTTCATCAGTTGTCCTATGCGTCAGTTCAAAAAATGAATCATAGCTTGTGTTGCAATAGGAACCTGTGTTATCAGTTTTATTGTAGCATCCATAGGGAACAGTCATATTGCAATTGCTCCAACCCACCTGAACTGTATCATTTTTGTAAAAACACATAGTCCCCTTCTGTCGAACAGACAAGTGCAGTGCTACTTTATCTTGTGATGTAACATCTGATGTATCATAGACTAAATTTTCCTAGGTCTTGTTGGCTCCTTGGGGGACTGAAGTTAACAATAACCCCTCGTATGCTGTTGGCAAAGCTGTGCAAATCCAGCAATTCGAAACACTGAAGGTCTCAGCATACACATATTTGATTGCCTGGTAAGTGTTGAAGTTTGGGTGCCACTCTACATGCAACTCTCCACGTTTATTCAGTTCAGTTTGTGTGGCTGAGAAAAGGAATGGCCACAAGAAAAAGATTATTGTCACTAGTACAGTCAACAGGATGATTATGCAATACTTCTGTAGCGGTTGTTCTGCATTTCTGCTTTCTCTGACTCTTCCGAATAGGTACATCTGGATCTTACTGGATCCTGTCATCTTTATTTCAGACATGTGTTCTTACTCTCTGCCCTAACAGGACCTTCAGCACCGATGGTTTCTTCACTAGGGTTGAGATGGATCAGTCCTATTGATCTGACCCCCCTTCGTAGCCAGACTTTGTGCTGAGGGCCCCGATGGAGAGGTAAGATTTTTGTCCAGTTCAAAGTTTTAAACTAGTTTGCAGTGTGTCAGGTGGATCCACGAAGCTCGCTCTGCTATCTTGACTGCAGTGGGTGTCGAAAGAAGCACCTGGTATGGACCTTCCCACCTTGGTGATGTCTAGTTCTTCTTTTTAATATTTTTCACCCAAACCCAGTCCCCTGGGATCACTGCCGCTGCCAATGTTTCGGTTTGTTCTTTATCTGAAACAGAATTTGACTGCAACAAATGTTTAGAATTCAACAAATTTCTCATATATTCAGCTAGTGTACAGTCAGCTTCCTGGTCTGCGGGCATGAGAAGTTTCCACTGGGGTGTATAATAAGCCCTTCCAAACAGTTTTTTGAAAGGAGTCAATCCTTTTGCAGTTGGAACAGTTCTCATGCTCAACAGTGCCAGGGGCAAACAATACAGCCAATTCTTTCCTGTCTCAGCTATTAATTTTCTTAATTTATTCTTTAATATTCCATTATGCCTCTCAACTAGCCCTGCAGATTGCGGATGGTATGCACAATGATTTTTTAAAGAAATACCAAAATGCTTACTTAACCGCTGTATGGTTTGGTTTACAAAGTGTGTGCCGTTGTCACTGTAGATCTTTTCCGGAATGCCAAATCTAGGGATGATTTCTTTGACAAGAACTTTTGCCACCGTAGTTGCATCTGGATTTTTGGTTGGAAAGGCTTCCACCCATCTGGAAAACATATCTACAATGACAAGACAATACTTCTTATTTTCACATTTGTTCAATTCTATGAAATCCATACAGATATTGTGATACGGATATGGTGGTGTAGGGAAACTCCCTTGCTTGGTCTTTAACGCCCCTTGTGCATGATGTTTGTTACAAATTTGGCACATCAAACAAAAATTTTTAGAGTAGTTTGTAAATCCGTATGTTGTGAACACCTGGTTCACCAGCTGTACCATCACCCCTGTTGAGACATGGCACTGCCCATCGCTCAACAAAGCTGCATATCTAAACAAATTAGATGGTAGTATCGGTTTCCCTTCTTTAGAGATGTACAGCCCCTTTTTCGAGAATTGCTCCTCGTTTTACCCATCTCTGTTTTTCAGCTTGCGTAGTGAGTGTCTGCATTGTTTTTAACATTTCTAAGTCTAAAATCTCAGAGGGTTGTAGTTCCTCATTTAAAAGAAATACTTCAGAAGCTGCTTGTTTTGCAGCTGTATCAGCTCTCGCATTACCTTTTGAAATCCTATCTTGTTGCTTGGTGTGAGCTGTGCATTTACAAATAGCTACTTTCTGAGGTAACGGAATAGATTCTAAAAGATCTAAAATAAACTGTGCATGATTTATAGGTTTGCCAGTAGATGTTATCATTCCTTGGTTTTTCCACTGTTGCGCATAAACATGTACAGTAGAAAAAGCGTACTGGCTATCAGTAAAAATGTTTACACATTTACCCTTTGCTAAGATACATACCCGTGTCAAGGCAATCAATTCTGCTGCCTTTGCAGATAAGTTGTGTGGTAAAGGTTTTGCTTCTATAATCTCAGTGGCAGAAACTACTGCATATCCTACTAGGTTCTGTCCTGCAGGACCCCTTTTGCACGAAACATCCACGTAGTATGTCACCTCGGCATCATCCAAGGGGACATCTGTGAGATCTTTTCTAGGTAGTGCCTTTTGCTCAATCACCTGCAGGCAGTGGTGTGGTGTGCCATCTGCAGGGGTTGGGAGCAAGGTAGAAGGGTTCAAAGTCGTGCATCATTCAATTGTCATGTGAGGTTGTCTCAACAATATAGTCATACAGGAAAGATGTCTAGCAGGGGAAAGATATGCTACCTTCTCTTGCAGTAAAATAATCGTGACTGCATGAGGCACTCTCAAAGTGAGAGGGTGGAATAAAACTACTGAGGCCGAAGCCTGTACTGCCATTGCAGCTGTAACTACTGCTTGTACACAGTTTGGTAATCCTAGAACTAATGAGGACACTATTAACTGTTTCAGTCTGCAGAAAGTAGATTCTGCCTCTGGTATCCATTGTAACAAATCCTGTGCTGCCATAGGCTTTTTATATATCAGGTCAGTCAGAGGTGCATATTCCAAGGCATAGTTTGGAATCCAGCTCCGGCAAAAATTAGTTGTACCCAGGAAGGACATAATTTCCTTCTTGGTAGTGGGTTTTGGTGCTTGCAAAATTGCTACTTTTCTGTCCTCATCTAGTGTTCTACCTTCCTTAGATATCACATATCCTAGGTATTTAACTTGTTTTTTCCAAAGCTGCAGTTTATTTTTGTTTACCTTATGTCCTTCAGCAGCTAAAAATCGTAATAGCGCTATGGTATCTTCTTTACAATCTTGCTGGGTGGGGGCCGCCAGCAAGATGTCATCAACATAAACTAAGATCTGACTGTCTCTTGGTGGGGTAAATCCCGCCAAGTTGCTTGCCATTTCTTGTGAGAATATTTTTGGACTTTCACAATATCCCTGTGGTAGTCGTTTTCTCCAAGGTATGGTGATCTTGGAGTTGGTATAGATAAGTTTGGGGTTGTTGGGAGCTTGCATTTCGAGTGCCGACATCTCAATAGAGGAGACATTAGCTGTACTATATGGTATGAACTCACTCCTTTCCACTGCATTTCTGCCCTTACCTCAGATACTGACAAAACCACGATTTCAACAGAGGTAGAAAATTATCTGAACTGTAAAACTAAGGCACATATTTCTACAGACATACACATGCACATATAAATATTAAAGCAATATTTTCCGTTGAATGCATTGCTTAGTCCAAGTATGAATTTTGAAATATTTTTATCTACTCATAGTTCATCAAATGTGTAAAGATGGTCTTAGTGCGATATTCCCTTTTCCACACTATTGTGTGATTTCAGAGTTGGTTTGTGCAATGTTTTTTTTTTTTTTACTTTTTTAGTATTGTCACCTGTTTCTGAAGTCTATGAAAATTGTTTGGCAATTTACTTGTTTTCAATTAGAAGTCGTTAGCGGATTCATAATATACCCATAGATAGGCAGATACATTTGGATAAAGATTGGTACATGCATATACTCATACACACACACACACACACACACACACACACACACACACACACACACACACACACACACACAAATATAAACACATCCAAAATCATCAGAAGGAATCCACAGTTTCCAGTTCACAGAAAACATTGTATAATCCACAAAGATTCCGGCAATCAGAAATGGTGACAAAAGCACTTTATTAAGCAACTGAACAAAACACAAACTGGTTTTGCTAACTCTTCATTAATGTATAGTAAAAACTGCAACCCTAAGTTCCTTAACTACGTACAATACCCCATGTGACATTTTTTTCAAAAAAAAATGCTTAAAAATACTTAACCTAAACAACTGAGTATATATTTTTAAAACAAACAAACAAATCAAATCTTGGAAATACTGGGCATTGACATAATATGAATGAGAAAAATTCAATTTGCTGTAGATGGAATTTTTTTGAAGCTAAACATAGCTGAACTAAAAAGTGATGATAATACATAGCTGCATCTAAGCTCAACAGATGCTTATAATTCATAAATATGTGATGAAAATATTAACAAAGCAGCTTGCTGTAAATGTTGTAAAAACATTTTTTGATATAGCTCATTCAGTCCTGGACTAATTTCTCTGTTATTTATATGGTCATCTAGGTCAGTATTTCCTGCCTTTGAAGGTAACACTCTATCAGTCCCAATAAATACAAACCTTGTTTGAAACTGTGTTTTGTATGTTTATATAATGCACTCCTCCTCCCTTTCACTGTATCTGATGTCATTAAGATGTAAGGTGATTTTTTTTCTTTAAACATATTAGTGGTCTGCCCAACATAGAAGGTCTGTGTGTGCACAGGATAACAGTGTATAACATCCACCGTGTATTACAGGTTATCATATGTGTAACATCAATGCATGCGTGCACTTCTGATACAGAAGTGAGTACCCGCTAAGATACATTAACATTGTGTGGAAGACCCACATGGCTTACAGCCCACCATTCTGTTTGTATCATTTGTAGATCTAACATATCCTGACTTGTGGAAGCTCAACAACTGTTTTAAGTTTTTTCCCCTTCTGAAGCTGAATCAGCAGGTAGAAATATAAAAAAGATTACAATATTAAATACGGCAATGTGGATTATTGAGGACATGACTGAGAATGAAGCAATGTACACTGTCCTGACAGAAACATTAAGAGGAAAATTTTGTATATGAAGCCATCTGCTACAAATCTAGTATCTAAAGTAGACTTGAATTTTGTGCTGGGCTCCCCTTTTCCTGTGCCTGACCCCACTGCATTAATTGGCATTATGTCTCTTTCACAAAAGACAGTATATCTAATGGCCACTGTTTAGCTCATCATATTTCAGAACAGGCTGCACGGTATGATTACTCTTTTTTTCTATTTGACCACCGTGATAGTGCTGGTTTCTGTACAAACTTGACATTTCGGAGCTATATCAGAAGCGTGAACTTTCAAAAGGTTGAGTCTCATATCGTCTACACCATATAAGCGAACTTTTGAAAGCTTGCAAGTTTCAATGTAGATCGCTGTAGGGAATATTTCCCTTTACTTCACTGTAGTGCCATCTCGGAGTTGGTATATTTAAGTAGCGGGGGTATGGGATGCAGAGGGTCTTGCTCAGAGTGTTCAGGTAATTTTTTTTGTTTTTGTTTATTTTTATTATATGTTTGATGTTTAAAAACTTCACTCATATGGTGTCAATCATATGAGCGCCGAAGTTTTAAAACGTCAAGCATATAATATAGACCCGACATTTCTACCTAAGATGACCTCTGAATTAAATGTAATTTTAACTCAGTAGTCTATTTCCAAAACAAAGCAATTAATTTGTTAATTCACATTAATCATTAAGTGGTAATGTGGGAGATGGAGTCTATCCTGGCACTCATTGGAAACAAGGCAGAAAAATATAATGTGAAATAGGGTCTCAGGCTGTTGGGAAATACACACACACACACACACACACACACACACACACACACAAAACAAACACACACACACAACACACAACACACAAGCACACACACACACACACACACACAACACACAAGAACACACACACACACACACACAAGCACACACACAAGCACACACACACACACACACACACACACACACACACACACACACACACACACACACACACACACACACACACACACACACACACACACACACACACACACACACACACACACACACACACACACACACACACACACACACACACTATATGTACATGTATGGGTAATTTGGAAGAGCACCAATTCTCCTAAAGCATGTCTTTATGATGTAGGAGGAAACCAATGAAAACTTAACATGACATGGACAGGGTATGGGAGGCACCCTGGCCAGGAACAGAACTGGAGAACAAGTTTTGTGTGGCATCAGCACTAACAACTGCATCACTCAACAAGCCCTTCTTGTCAAAACTAGTAAAGGAATTACTGGAATACTGTATTTCCTGCACAATTGCCTTCTTGCAAAAAAAAAAAATACTTACAATTAAGCTGATTTGAGGTTGCCTAGCTGCCATATTGCATCATCACTTTGTTACCAAATTGTAAGCATAGTACAAACGATTAAGATTATGAGCTATCAGCCAGCTTCAGCCACAAGTCTTGAGTTTGATTCCCTTAATCTTCAGTTTTCTACTGCAGGACACTAGGGTTACCACCTGTCCCACTTTGTGAGGGACAGTTGTGTCCTGACATGTAATTGTAAACATGGCAAATGTCCTGAGATTTTAGGACAAACTTATTTCTTATATTTTATGTGATAGTTGCATTAAACAGTTATTCTGTATCTGAAATACCTGACTGTTATGAGAAACAGAATAAGCAACTAAAATGCTACAAGAATACGCTTTTCTGTAGGCAAAACAGTTACGTTCTGTCCTTTGTACTGGCCGTGGGTATGTGTCGGCCTGTAAAATCTGATGTCTGTACCAAACATGTCCCACTTTGGCCATTTGTAAAGGTGGCAACCCTACAGGACACTGAACAAGTCACTTAATCAGACCACTGCAAACAGACACTTATACCTAGTGGATGAATTAAAAGTACAAGCACAGGCTCCCTGGACTTGCCAAACCACATTTTACTGGAGGTGTGGCTGCATTGGCCTCATGCTTTAAAGGAATGTTTCTTCAAACATAGTGTGTCAGCATGATTTAATGCGTTTATAAAGCATTCAAGCTTAAACGGACAGTTCAAGGCTCCAGCAGCTACTGACAAAACAGTCTTGCAATGCCTCATCTCAATAAACCAACTCCTCTGAAAGTCTTTTTGAGTGATACTGCCTCATGCAAGATAGGATATATAAATACCATAATATTAGATCTTAAAGGAGGCATGGGATTTCTTGAGGATTTAAAGTGCAAGGATAATTTCATAAATTGTTTGACTGTGGAGTTGGAGGATAAATGTGAGGAATTCAAAGGGGGCAGGCTACAATAGGGGAGATATGTAGTTTAACAGATGCAAAAGATAACTCTGTGGTCCTTAAAGGGTATTAGGCTGAAATATTGTGTGGTTAGAGGGAGGGCATCGCAATACTTGTCTTGCATTATATAGAAAACAGAGGTAATCCAGAGGGCTCGAGTGAAGTCTGGTATCCCATCTGTGACCCAGAGGGTAACAGGATAAAAATAAACAGGGTATAGGTTCATAGGTTCATATGTAGGTACTGGACTATTGACCCTAAGGCCTATATAAACCAAGTCAAAAAGGTACCCTGCCTTTTGCCACCCAAGAAAATTATTTTCCTGTGCCCCTGTTGAGCAGAGCCACAGAAGTGATCCCCGGGGTGAATTTCCTATCTCCAATCCAATCATCAAGATTTTTCTTGAAGAGTGCTAATAAGGAGCTTTGTTTGATATAGATAGGTAGTTTGTTCCAGAGTATGGGAAGTCTCTGGGACAGGAATCTATCCCTCCAGCATGTCCTGTTTATTGTTGTGACAAGGTTTAGGTCCCTAGAGTGTGTAGCTCGGAGGGATTGGGAGCTCTTTAAGTGGAGCATGTCCAACATCTCTGGGTTTGGCATAGCTTTGTATGTTAGGCAGAGATCACCTGTGAGTAGCCAATATGTGATGGAGTAAAGCTGGAGTTTTTTGAGACGGTCTGCATAGGGTATTAGTTTGAGGCCAGTAATCCTCTTTGTGAGGTATTTCTGCGGCCTTTCCAGTTGTTGTAGATGTCTTGTGAGGTACATACCAAAAGGGGCACTGTATTCTATAATGGATCTAATGAGTGATGAGTAGAGGGGAACAATGACCTCTTTTTTCCTGGATGAGAAACCTTTTGTGATGAGGTGTGCCACATAGAAGGATTTCCTGACTACTGTGGCGATGTGATTATCAAAGGGAAACGACTGTCCACCTGTGTCCCAAGGTCTCTTATCACACTTTTTGTGTTAAGTAGACAACCGCCTATGTGGTAGTCCATGGTTACAGAGTTTTTACCAAAAGGGATGACAATGCACTTTTTGGCATTGAGCTTGAGGCCATGGCTTTGGCACCAGGCATCTGTCTCAGTGAGGCCCTTTTGTAAGATGTCCACATCATTAGGAGTTTTGATTATGGTTCCTAGTTTGCAGTCATCTGTGAACTTCATTAGCCAAAGACCTTCTGTGTTAGCCTGTACTTCAGAGAAGTAGATAAACAGGAGAGGACCCAGGATTGAACCCTGTGGTACTCCATTTGTCACTGGTCTGAAGTCGGATTTGGAGTCTGCTACTTTCACAGTGTGGGTTCTGTCAGTGAGCCAGTTGGCAACCCATCTTGTGACATAGGGATTTATACATAGTTTAGTGAGTTTATCTATAATTCCAGAGTGGGGGAATGGTGCTGAAAGCCTTTGCGAGATCTGGATAGGCTGTGTGAACCACCTTACCCTCATCTACAGGTTTGGTGACCGCTTCAAAGAAGTCTATCAGGTTTAGGAAACATGATCTGCCTTTTACAAACCTGAACTGGGTGGGCTCCAGAGTTTGGAGATTACTAATGTCATTGTTCATAAGTTCCATGAAGATGCATTCCATAGCCTTGTAGACCAGGCTCGTCAGGTTAATGGGGCAGTAGTTCCTGGGGTCCGTGGTGGCTCCCCCTTTGTGGAGTGTGATGACCGTCACTGTGCGCCATTCAGTGGACACACATCCTGAGGTAAGGTTATGAGTGAACATGGTACTTAGGTGGGGTGCCAGTTCGTTCTGTAGTTCATGTAGAACGCAGCCTGAGAAGTTGTCAGGTCCCATGGATGCTGTATTCTTGGCTTTGGAGAGTGTGGTTTTTACCTGTGCAGCCGTGATTACAGGAACTTTGCATTCTTCCAGTATAGAGGTGGGCCCTTTAGGGGATGAGAAGGGGGTAAAGTTAGCATTGAACCTATCTGCCAGGATGTTGGCAATATCAGTTGGTTCTGTATATTTAGTGCCATTGTGCTATAAATCAGAGCAGATCTGAGCATTGCCATTGAGATTCTTGACATAGTTATAGAATGCTTTGTGGTTGTCTTTAGAATCAGTGGCGATTTTGTTTTCGTAACTAGCTTTGGAGGATTTTATGAGGGATCTCAGCTTCTTACTGAGGCTGACCAATGAGTTCCTCCAATCATGGGATTCTACTCTTTTTTGCAACAGTTTCTTTCTTCTGTTGTAGAGTTTATTTATGGCAGGGGACCACAAGATTGGCTTCCTTTTTTAGAAGGATAGCATCTTGGTTCTGTTAGGGATTGCAAGATCCATGCACTTGTGTAAGTGCTTATAAAGTGCATTTGTGTAGGATTTGGCAGTCATACCTCTATGAACGTCTGCATGGGTGTTGTGAAGTTTGCCACGTCTGTCTTAAGAAGTGTGAAGTTGGCTTTGGAGAAATTTTTTACGGTGATTTCACTAATGGGGGGTGGGGGTGGGATGTGGATGTCTAGGGTGATTAGCTTGTGGTCAGATCTGACCAACGAGGAATTGACCTCTGGTATGGAACACCAGTTGCCCATGTTGGTAATGACCAGGTCTAGGATATTGCTGCCCCTTGTGGGGGTATGGATAAGTTGGTCCAAGGCATTGGAATTTATGAATTCCAGAAAATGTTGAGCAAACGAGCTGGTACAGGAGTAGTTTTCCCAGTCAATGGTGGTGTAGTTGAAATCGCCCATTATTAGGGTGTTAGGTTGTACCCTAATATTTTCCAGTGTATCAAGAAATGAGGAGTGGGAATCCTGGGGCATGGTGGGGATCTCTAGTAAGCTACAATTTGGATTGTGGTCTTGCCCAGAGTTAGTTGCACTTGGATAATAGTGGATGCATTATACTGAGCAACTAGCCTGGAGGTGTGGATATCCTTAATGAATATGGACATGCCTCCGCCTTTAGTGTTTTGGTACAGGTTAGGTGGCCGAAAGGTGTGGTGTGAATTATAGCCTGGTAATGCAGGGGTGCTCTCTGGAGCCTTGAACCAGGTCTTTGTCACTGCACAGATGTCGATCTTCTCCATTTTAAGGAGTGTCTCGAGCAAGTGCATTTTGAGGTTTAGACTTCTAGCATTGAGTAGCATTACCCTCAGATTTTGCTTGTTTGTACCTGTTAGGGTGGTGAATTTGCCATTTGAACCTTGCCTAAAAAGGCACTATGGGGTGGCAAGAGCCTTAGCCAGCATCCGGAATCCCAGGGGTGACAGGTGCAGGCCATCTCTGGCAAAGCATCGTGGTCTGTCGATCATGTCATCCCAGGCAGACAGCTACTGGATTCCCCTTAGAATGACACCAGAAGCTTAGCCAATTGTTGAAGTCAATCATTTTGTCCTTGTACTGTGGTATCATTCTGGGTGATGGCAGGATGCTACTCAGGGCTAGGGTCATACCTGATTTGGCTGCAAGATCGGACAGCTCCTCCATGTCTCTTTTCATGTAGTCCAGGGAGGTATGTCTCTGTTCATTCACATCAACATATAAAGGATTAGTCCAGATAAAATCACTTTAGCTAGCAGATCTAGGAGACTGACTCTCTGATACCCTCCCTGTGGCAGGAATAAAGATACCTTGTGGAAGTTTCCTGTAGTTTATTCAGTTAAGCAGGTAGATGGACGAGTGTTCTTGTATGAACAAGTAGGTAGATGGATAAGAGGGACAAGAGGAGCATTAGAACAGTACAAATCCCAAGATGATGGAACTGTATGAATATTTAAAGAGGAA
Organism: Protopterus annectens; assembly: GCF_019279795.1. Lineage (NCBI taxonomy): Eukaryota > Metazoa > Chordata > Ceratodontiformes > Protopteridae > Protopterus > Protopterus annectens. Next base: position 264,995,811 of record NC_056742.1, on the reverse strand, counting down.
AAATCAGTAATGTTGATTATAAATCTTGTAGTGAAATAGAGGAGTGGTTTGTAGTTACAGATTAAGATGCAATTGTCTGCAACAACAAAAAAAAGTGCAACAAAAGGCAGACAACAAAAGAATTGTAGGCTGCAGGCAGAGGAGTAGTAGTAGTTGATTTGGAAGGAAAATAAAGAAGGAAAGGCAATGTATTTGCAAACCAGTGACAAGTCATACCCACCAATAAACATGTATGAAATATGAAAAAACTTATCCCTATACTGGGTTTTAAAGTTCAAGATGAGAGAGCTTTAATACAGTTTAGTGAAGAAAAACTTGTGAAATGACATTTGCAACATTTATTTTGGCACAAAAGTCCATTTCTGGGTTTTGAAAAAGGGAAAAATGAGTTTTCATGAAATAATTACATTGCTACACATAAAATATTCATGGTAAAAATGTATTTATTTATTTATTTTATTTATTTTACATTTGTCTGACTGAGCCAAAAAGGCCCTTTTTCAGCAGAGGCCCAGGGAGAAAAGCTCCACATAGAAAACTTGCAGATACATTTAGATATTCAGACATGATCAGTATACACACAAATTACAACAGACATGTTTTTACAGTGGTATGCAGCACATCAACAGTTACAGTGACAGAACAAACAATAAAATATTAATTTAAAAATAAAGGTAATTAGTAGATTTGTGGTGTACAGCTAAAATTTGGAACATAGGTAGAATATTGACATAGTGCACAGGCACAGTAAAAAGAACCTACTTAGTTAGGATATTCCCTAGAAATTAACTGAGCCAAATGAAATGATTTCCTGGGTATGGCAGAAACATGATAATCAAATGAGAGAGACAGAGAGAGAGAGCTGCCCACATAAATACCCAGGTTTGGTATGACCAAATCTACTGCACAATTCACAATTACTGAGATGGCAGGGATGCCATCTGGGATTATTTTGAAGAAAAATGTCATAAGATATATGATGTGAAGTCATTTCTAAATGAAAGAAAACTATGGACTGGGGTATTGGAGGTGTGGGTGTCTCTGGAAATTATAAAGGAGGAGAAGATGCATTTATCAAATGTCATGCTAATAAATGGTCACAGAGGAATGATTCAGTACCAGGTTTTCACATTCTGAAGAAAACTACAAATCTTTACTCATACGTCAGGAGATTACTGAATAAATAATTCTCTGTTTTATCAAATGATTCTATGTTATTATCACATTATTCTCTGCAGTTATTCTTTAATTTGTGTTACTACTGTCTTATACACACTGTACTTATTGTGTTAACACTTTATTTGTATGTAATTCTATGTGGAGCTTTTCTCCCTGGGTCTCCACTGAAAATGGGCTCTTCTCAGGCACAGTGGACTTTCCCAGTAAACAAATGCAATAAATAAATAAATAAATAAATAAATAAAGGCTAAAAATAGTGCTTCTGTGGACCAGATAATATATCAGACTGCATTCTCATCACTATCTGAGCCTGTACTTAAATCGTTCAACCTCAGCCTCTCCAGAGGGCTTGTCCCTTATGCCTTAAAAAATGGCCATTGTGGCTCCTCTACAGACTCAGGTAATTATAGGCCCATCAACCTCATCAGCCTTATATGCAAAACAAGGAACATATTGGATCAGAACTCATTTATGCAGACATAGGCAGCTTAACTGAACTAGACCCCATTCAGTTTGGTTTTGTGAAGGGGGCGGGGCAAGTTTTATCACCTGAACCTAGTTTTTTTTTAAAGGTTACAGAGGCTGTGGACAGTGGTCACTATATGAATGCTACTTATTTTGACCTGAACAAGGTTTTGCACACTATTGCCAATCCTGGTATTATTGAAAAGTTAAACAAACATAATATAAGTACCTTCGCTGTCTGCTGGATTGCAAAATGGTTATTTAATAATACTCAAGTAGTGGAAGTAACTAACACCCTCATTGAATGTAAACCTGTAATGAAGGGGGTACCATAGGGATCAGTGCTGGGCCCTAACATGTTTAGCATTTACTCTGCAGACATCATACCTGAAGTTTGGTTGACATACTTTGCTGATGGCTGCAAGCTGGGCACTGTTATCCATTCATCCACTAAAACTGCACCAAAATGGGCTACAATATACTGGCATACTGAAAATGGTCTCAAGCTAAATGCAAAAAGAAAAGAAAAAAAGAAAAAGAAAACAAAATTAAAAATGAAAAAAGTGCAGTATAGTAGCATTGGGAAAAAAGTTTTTAGCTCATATTTTGTAAGAGATATTTCTCTTCAAACAGATTTGGTCATAACAAACCTGGGTATTTATGTGGGCAGCTCTCTCTCTCTCATTTGATTATCATATTTCTACCATACCCAGGAAATCATTCCATTTGGCTCAGTTAATTTCTAGGAATATCCTAACCATGGCTCTAGACGGTTGTCACTGTTGAAGTGACACACTGACCCCATGTGCAAAAATGGGAAAAGGAGTTGTGGATGGATGGATGGATGGATGGATGGATGGATGGATGGATGGAAGGATGGAAGGATGGATGGATGGATGGATCTTCAAGATCCAAAGAAGTCATCTTACTACTATACTCTTCCCTTATTGGAGACATCATCATATAGAATGCACCCTTTGTTATATACAAACCCAAGCATAGTATCCAAATGGAAAGATCCCAATGATTATTAACCAAAAAATAACTAAATAAATAAATAAAGGCCTTAAATCCTTCATCAATTATGATTATGTTTGACTGTCAATGCTAAATTTAGTTTGTGTCCCACTATGATCTTCCTTTTGGTAACCTTCAGATTTTTGCTGAGCTTTTTGACATAGTCTTTAATGTGGGTAGAGCTTGATTTATTAAAGGCATTAATTAATTTTTTATTTCATTATAGAGCTTATAAACGTTGTATTCCACCAAGATTATTTGATTTTACATTCTTTGATATATTTGGTGCTGGTTTCAACTACTTAATGTGTGCTGTTTTTTTAGACTGGAGTAAAATTCTTGGCATAAGTGACAACTGAGGCTACTGAGAGCTCTTCATACAATTTTAATAGGTCTGTCTTATAGTTCTTGGATTCAAAGTTGTTTATTTTGGTGGGCTTGGATGCATTAAATGTTGTTACTCTGGCCATGGGTAGAGTGTTGCAGTGTACTGTACATGCGGGACTAGCTTCCCTGAGTGCAGTGGATGACTCTGCTTGATGTTAGCTACTTTCCTTTCCTTAAAGCTTTTGAGATGTGCATGTGCCTGTGTATGGGGGTGCATGCATACGTTTGTACTTGTGTGTAAACATCTTATGATAAACAACTAATTGTATAACTCCTCCCCTTTCTAACAAAAATTTAGGTTCATAGCTGATGGTCAATTATCAAGCAATAAAAAAGACAGAAAATGCCACCAAAATTATGCTATTCATGCCAATAAACATTTACCCCTATACCCTTGGCATTATCTCATATCCATAGAAATAGCCACTATCTTGGGCATAACCCATGATGACAGGTACAGCAAGTGCTGCAGGGATTCTCCAAACCTAAATTCTGCAAGCAGCGAGACGGTCACCATCCTTGACTAAGCACAACCCAGAGTTGCTATACTGTAAAGCAGGTAACAATTCCATGACAAAAACAAGCAGGCTTAGGACTCTGGAAAAGGTTCATCTCATAAAGTCTATAGTGGGCTATCAGGACTATGGCCAAAAACAGACTGAAACCATAGAGTCCATGCTATGTAGTAATCATACCTCTCAACCTCTTAGAGCAAGAAATCTGGACAAAGCCATTAACAAAAGTGGGAGAAAGGCCCAAAAATAGGGACAATTTTTAAATATTGCTCTTGCAAACTTTAGAAAGTTGATAGAATAACAGGTTTTGCATTACCATGTATATTTTGAAGGATATGAAGTCTGAAAGAAAAATGTTAAAATTATTTTCTAACTTCAATCTTTAATAATATACCACTAATTTGCCAGAAAACCACAATTTTATGAAAAACAGACCATAAATACTAGGCTAAAATCTGGACATTCTGCAAAAAATCTGTACAGTTGAGAGGTAAGGATTACAATTGTTGTTCACCTGTATCTAGTCTGAGTATTGCTGTGTCGAAATATCATACAGAATCCAGTGTATTTTACTAATTTTGCCTGTTAATCCCTCCCCCTTTCCTGTAATCATCCAGGCTCCTAGCAGACAGGCCATGCATTTAGGTAACAATATACATCTCATTCACATTTGGAATAGGGTGATGAAAGGCAGCTTGTTCATTTACAATTTTGACATGAAATGTCTATGGAATTATTCTTAATGCAACTCCAGCTGACAGTATATACAACATATATGCTCTTTGCAGGTCTGTAGATGCCCCTTAGGTCCAGTGCCTTCTCCAGTCTTCACTATCTTCCACCACCTCTGACACACACACAGACACACAGACACACAGACACACACACACACACACACACACAAATTATACAGTATCAATTCAAGCACTGCTTTTTGCAACTGCACACTAAAGAGAGACATTGCAACTACATGTGGAATCACATTTTGGCACAAAATTATGCAATTATGGTGGCATTGTCCATGAAGTAAAGCCCACAGATAGCATACTTAATTGATTTCTAAATAGATTTTTCAAAGTTAGATTCAGTGTTAGCCACATTAAATACAGGCTTACAAGTTTAAAGAATGAATAATTCTGGCTTAAACTTCAATATAAAGAAACAACAGCAATGCACGGCCTATACATCTTTCCCACTGTGCATGGCAATCAGCTATCCAAATGCAAAACAAACCCACTACAAAAGCAAGTAGAAGAAAACTATTTTTTATTCATATATCAAGGTGTATTAAGGTAGGTAAGACTGGTTGTACCATTTATGAGAGCTTCCTCAGTTATAAAGAGAGTCACCACCATTCTACCCTGTGTTCAAAAGCATTAAGAGATCTCAGATTAATTCATTATTCAAACACCTTAAAGCAACATCACCTATGCAGCAAATAAACAGGTAAGCATTTCTCAATCAGACATATCACAATATAAAAACATACAAAATGTTTTAAGTGGCACTAACATCAGTATGATTTCTTATATGCACGGAAACATATTCCTTGCTACACAAACAGGCATCATTTAAACCTATGTAAAAATGTCCTACTATTATCAGTTCTTATATATTCACTTATACTGAACTAGTAAGGTAGCCATGATTACAGAACACATTTCTGTGGACTGCAGATATATAGTATTAAATTAAAACATCATCCTTTAGCCTTGGTAGAGAAAGTACCACAGAATTAATAATCCATTTACATTCATTTTATCAAGTCAGTAACGTTGATGTTGTGAAGAAAGCATATTTTGTTAATTCTATAAATGCTAATAAAAGAGAAGGGTGCTCCTTGTGCTGCAAAGTATGTCTAACTGAGGCATTACTAGTTTTCTTGTATCTAATATTACTCAAACTTTCTCTAATTCACATTCTTAAGGCCAGTAAAGAATGTCACACATAAAGAAAACCACATGTGCATTGAAGTAGGCATATTATGTAGTCAGTGTTACAAGTAATCAAATAGTGGCTATTAAAGGTTTTACATGTGTTTTTTTAGTAGACAATTCTTTCGTAGTCAGGAAGTGTGAGTGAACATTGCAATGTCCACAAGGTCTACAATGTCATAATGCAGCACTGTCAGATCTCAATGCCTTGTTGCCCCAACATTTCTTTTAAATTATTTCTCTATGATAAGAGAGTCTATACGGGTTGTGTAGAAGACAGAAGGGGAGACACTGAAACAGGAGACAGTGCACAGTACAGGATGAAGGAAGTTAGAGTGAAGATATGTTAGACTAATGTAGGCAAGAAACTGATTCAGGAACATGGGACCCCCAGGGAAGAGAAGAGAAGTAAAATAAAAAAAAAGGGAAACCGCAAGAAGTGGAGGACAACAAGACAAATCAAGAGAGACAGTCTGAATGCTAGTGAGGAAGTGTCAAGATGAACTTGAGGATCAGATGAAAGTAAGTGTTCCAGGAATGGAGGGCAAAACTGGAGGATGAACATTGAAGACACAGGTGAGATATTAATAACACAGCATTGTATTCCCACAGGAATCACAATCTTGAGGATCAGAAATAGAGAACGTTTGTCTACCATGATAATAGTGTCAGTGCAAACTCAGAACAAAAGAGTGACATGGGGAAGGGTAGAATGAAACAGACATTGTTGTCCACATCAGGGTCAGTGACCTTGGTCATATGGACAATAGGGAAAACAGGCTCAACAGCAAAAGGAAGAGAAATGGCTGAGGTATTTCAGAGGCTTGGAGGTGTTGTGATTTATTCAGATGCCCTACTTGCACTTACAACCAGCTAAAAAGAAAGCAAAGCATTTGAGAGCACAGGATATTCTGTAGCAGTGGTCAGTAAACAGTTGGCAAGGATGCATGGCCAACTAGCGGTCTCAAGGGCCAATAAGAAACTTGATGCATTGGATAGGATATTCTTCAATATGAAAGATAGAGGGAGGTCACTCCAGTATGAGGCCTGACCAGTATAGCATCTTTAAACAGAGCAGAGGGGGAGCAGGGAAAGGACAAAAACAAGAAAGGGGATGAAAGAATGCAAGTGTGCAGGCAAGACAGAAACAGAGGGAGCAAACAAGGAAAGGGATGAAAGAATGCAAGTGTACAGGCAAGACAGAAACAGAGGGAACAAAAAAGGAACAGCAAACAAGGAAGGGGATGAAAGAATGCAAGTGTGCAGGCAAGACAGAAACAGAGGGAGCAAAAAAGGAACAGAAAACAAGGAAGGGGATGAAAGAATGCAAGTGTGCAGGCAAGACAGAAACAGAGGGAGCAAAAAAGGAACAGCAAACAAGGAAGGGGATGAAAGAATGCAAGTGTGCAGGCAAGACAGTAACAGAGGGAGCAAAAAAGGAACAGCAAACAAGGAAGGGGATGAAAGAATGCAAGTGTGCAGGCAAGACAGTAACAGAGGGAGCAAAAAAGTAACAGCAAACAAGGAAGGGGATGAAAGAATGCAAGTGTGCAGGCAAGACAAAAACAGAGGGAGCAAAAAAGGAACAGCAAACAAGGAAGGGGATTAAAGAATGCAAGTGTGCAGGCAAGACAGAAACAGAGGGAGCAAAAAAGGAACAGCAAACAAGGAAAGGGATGAAAGAATGCAAGTGTGCAGGTAAGACAGAAGCAGAGGGAGCAAAAAAGGAACAGCAAACAAGGAAAAGGATGAAAGAATGCAAGTGTGCAGGCAAGACAGTAACAGAAGGAGCAAAAAAGGAACAGCAGGCATGAAAGAATATCGGAAAGGCAGGATGTAGGTAGATGGTGAGGAATGAGCAAGAAGATTAGAAGGCATTGATACCTGGACAAAGATATGCTGTAGGGCATTCTGGCATCTGACAAAGGAGATATTGCTGGTATTACTGAAACTTTAGCAAAGAAAAGCTGACTGGGATATAATATTCTCAGACTGTTGTGTCCTCAGGAGTGACAAGAAGGTTGGGGGTATAAAGTGGCAGTTTGGTTTGAAATGGGGTAGAGTGACTTAACAGAGGAAGAAAAAAGGAAGGCAGAAATGTTTGAACAATTGGAACAGTGAAGAAGGCAAGCACAGTGGCAGATGAGCTATAGACCGAAGGCAAAGAAAACTGCTCAATAGGCAATATCTCCCTCCTGCAGACATATCACAGGAAGAGTGTGACTAACTAATGGACAACTTCAGAAACAGAGAGCAGAAAAAAGTACTGGTCGTAGTAGAATCTGGCCTCAGAGGAACACAAAATTCAGCTCTTACATCTGTGGTAGAAACAGAAAGAGTCCTGACTAGGGTTAGCACCTTTTCAAATGCCCAAAGTAGGCCATTTGTTTTGTAGAAACATCAGATTTTTCAAGACACTCATAACCACAGTCAGTGCAAAGGACAGAACTTCACCTTTTTGCCAGAATAAAAGCTTATTTTTATAGCATTTGAGTTATGTTGTTTCATATAACATTTAGTCGTTTCAGATACAAAATATTTTATGTAAGTATTAAAGGAAAAATAGGAAATATTTTTATCCTATTGTCTCAGGACATTTGCCATTTTTTAATTTTTTTTAGCAGAGCACTCAAATAGCGATGACCCTGTGAAAAGAGTCCCAGTCCTAACAAGAAAATAATTAGTTTTGGTTTGCAAAAAAAAAAAAAAATGTATATATATATATATATATATATATATATATATATATATATATATAGATGTTTTTTTTTCTTTACTGCCAAATCTGAGTGACCATAATATTAGAACACTTAAGCAGCAGGAATATGGGGGTGTTGCAATAGTGAGGATGTATTTACCTACTTATTTATCCCTAGTTGATCAGCTTAGTACCAGTAAACTAGTGACTTCCTTTCAGGGGAGACCCTAGGTGGTATTTATAATCCTAGGGGAAATTTGGCCAGGGCATTGGGAAACTTCCCGTATTCTTTTTAATAAGTGCCGTGAGATCTTTTATATCATATAAGCTGCTATCAATTTAAGCAAATGGGACCAAGGTCTCCTCTGTAGGACAACATACGCAGGAATGCAGCACTACCTTATGCTACATTGTACACTGTCAGCAGTCCATCTATCTGAGGTGAGAAATTACCCTTAGTCCTATGCATTAAAGGCAAATGTTCTGCATGTGCTTTGTAAAACCTTTTTCTGTGTTTACTTCCTGAGACTTCCTTAACAAAACCTCCTTCGACAGTGTTTGCTCAGCTGCTGCGTAGCCACCATACCTTTTCAAAACGACATCAATTGGATACAAAGTCTTAACCTCTTGGTCTAGATCTGCTCTAGGCATCATGGCTGTCAAGGGGATGTTTGCCTAGGATAGCCAACCTTGAGGACTAACCCAGGGGACTCTGTGTTATCTGTTTCTTCAGCAGGATCTCTATGAAGTTTGATACAAACATTATAGTACTGGATGTGTGACTAGAGATTCAGCTGTAAGAAGCAACTCACCCTCCTAGCCCTTCTTTTCTGTCTTTCCGTTATTTGTTGCTTTGTTTAGAAACAAAGTCTTCTTTTATAGCAATGAATTATGGGTTTCTGTGTGGAGTGTATCAGCCTAAGGAAGTTTTGTCTGCCATGCAGTCCTAATGCATGTTAAATCAGTGCAGTCTGTTCCTGTAGCTGGAGCTCTAACACAGATCCAGTACTGCAGTGAGCATACAAAACATTCATTTTGCAGCCTTTGGTCTAGTTTTGTTGTATTTTTTTATAAAAATATATTTTCTCCATTTCTGTTTTCTGAATTTACACAGTACATCTTTTTTAGTGATAGTCAAACTAAGAGAACATGCATCAGTGAACCTTGGATCCTAAAAAGTAAATGTGCTTACTTATTACTTGGCTCTAAAAAAAGTAAATGTGCTTGTTTATTATTTATTTTTTAAATATCTATTTATTTATTGGTTGCTGACTGAGTTAGTCCCATTAGACTAGTATTCTCTTTTCAGGGAAGACCTATGGTGGCATTTATACTACTAGGGGAGATTTGGCCAGGTCATCTGGGAACTTCCCCTACTCTTTTCAATGGGTGCCATGGGATCTTTTACATTGACCTGACCTACCATCAACTCAGGCAGATGGGGCCTTAGTTTAGTGTCTCATCAGAAGGATGACAGACTCAGGAGTGCCGCACCTCTCTTATGCTGCACTGCAGTGACAGCAAACCATGTACTTGGTGTGGGAATTGAACTCACAGCCTTCTGCACCAATGGCGAGTGTGCTATCTGTTGTGCCACTGAAACTATTTACTTTATTGAAACAGCTGTTTGTGGAAATAGTACAATATGGAAGAATGTTTTAACAAGGCAGTGATTCAATGCTAAGGCAACAGTAATCTACCCCTGTAAATAATAGGGTACCATGAAATGCATTTTGTTCCTTATGATAACTAATGGGGATAAGGTTGGCTGGATATGTCTTTGACATCAAAGTAAGTTGCCAGAAACTGGATTTATGATATAATAACACAGTGGAATTAATTATTTCACACACTTTATTAGAAATGTTGTTCTGTGTCATCCTATTTATGTACCCTAATCAAATACTCAGGGCACACCATTAGAAAAATCATTACCTTACAGTTTTCTCCACTCATAGGAACTGTTCAGGGGGTTCAAGATTTAAGGAATGAGGAAGTTAAATTACTTCTATGTGTAAACAAAAGAGTCTTTTCATAGAATTTAATTAGAGATGCCTTCAAAAGAATCATAAAGAAGCACTGTAAGACCTTGAGAAAGACATTTTTAAAATAATGGCTTTCTATCTGCTTATAACAAACGTGTAAGTCTTCCTTTTTAGTTGTATCTGTTCTGAAGAGGTACTAGCAGATGCAGATTTGTTTGATTAGCTTGGTTCAGCACCAATTACTATGTACAGAAGGCCATCACATTTGGCTAGATCCTGAACGTGATTTCAAAGTAAAGTTGATAACCCCAAAAGCAGATTTACAGTCTCTAAACCTGAACTTTGACAATCCTGTGACAAATGCAATATTTGTAAATACTCTATTAAAAGTAAACCTTGGAAACCTTGTGACCACACACCTGTAAATTATCATTTGTACACTACTGTCTATACTGTAGATACATGAGCACTAAACCGTGACTGCTTATAAATGGGTGAATAATTTGGCTTTTAAGTAAGAATTTGAAATTAAAATTATGTCTTCAACATCCAGGCATAAGAGAAAGAGAACCATGGTTTAGGACACATAGAAATAAAACTTTTAAAAGGGTTATGTATGTAACAAAGGTGATACCAAATACATTTTTCTGTTGACATAAAGTATTCATTTTCACTAACAATTTTTTTAAAGAAATTAGATATATTCTAGGTCTAAGTCTATGGTATATACGGGCTAATTGTCCATTCACAGAATAAAATATGAATCTATTTACATTCTAAAATGTTCTATTATTTAATGATTTACTGTGTTATGTGTGCATATAGCAGTTGTTACAGAGGAAAACCAAAATAACTTTAAAAGAATATATTCATGATAATGTCAGAAAAAAGTTTCAGACCTAGTATACTTGTGCTGCTAGACATTCTAGACTACTATATAACAGTGCCTTATTTTACTTATTCCTTATGGGTAGGAATGTATAAGTCCCGAGAGGTGATAGCAGGAGTAAACAGAGATAAATAATCCTTTCTGCCAGTTGCATGAGGTGTGTACCAGTTTCAGTCATGTGTTTAGCTTGGTCTGAGTGAATCTACTGATAATGTCCCATTTTTCTAAGCTCTGCTTTTTAGTTGGGGGATGGTAACTTGTTTTCTTGTTTTTTGGTGTGTACATTTTAATGCAGGTTTTATGATGCACAATATCTAGTTTGCCCTGAAAGTTTTTCCCACTAAAGTCCTGTTTTTCATAATGAGAACTATTACATATAGCAGCTCTTATCTTTTTTTTACAAATTTACAAAAAAGATATAAGTCATTCTTTGTTTACTTGAAAGGCTTTTTGATGACAGAGATATACGATATGATAGAGGTGCTGGTACAGAAGTGGACTTGTCTTTCACTTTACTCAGCATTCAGCTTTTCATGGCTTATCTGCTAGCAGCTAAATGACCCTCTGTGAATTCCACAGGTATGGAGGCAGGTTTATTACTCCTTGTATTCTTTTTGTAAGGAACCTCTGAGGTTGCTCCAGTTACTGCATATGCCTAGTCACGTACATACCAAAGGGAGCACTGTACTCTATGATTAGTCTGATAAGGGCAGAGTACCATGGGATAATGACCTCTTTGGACCTAGATGCCATGCCCTTCATTTTAAGCTGTAGAACGTAGAAGGATATCCTCATGACTGTGGCCATATGGTGGTCAAAGGTAAGGCTACTGTCTATATAAGTACCCAGATCCCTGACCACTGGGTCAATTCTTAGGGGTGTATTCTCAACATAGTAATTAGTTGGGATGGCTGGCTTTTCAAAGGATATAATTATGGATTTCTTATCACTGAGATGAAGACCATGGCTTTGGCACCATTTGTTAGTCAGAGAGAGGACTTCTTGAAGAATGCTAGTGTCTGCAGGGGAATCGATGATAACCCCCAGCTTGCAATCATCTGCAAACTTAGTCAGCCATAAACCTTCAGTGTTTGCTTCCACTTCAGAGAAATAGATGCCAAAAAGGAGCAGCCCCAGTACCAAGCCCTGATGGACTCCGCTAGTGACTGGCCTCTTGGTGGATGTTGCCTCACCTATTTTAACCTCCTGGGTCCTATCAGTGAGCCTGTTGAGTATCCAGCAGGTGATAAAAGGGTTTATACCTAATTTAGTGAGCTTGTCTATTATGCTTGAGTGGGGTATTGTATTAAAAGCCTTGGACAAGTTGACGTAAGCTGTGTGCATAGTCCTGCCCTCATCCATTACTTTGGCAACCCTCTCAAAGAAGTCCACCAGTTTTAAGAGGCATGACCTTCCTTTAACAAAGTTGAACTGTGGCTGGTCCATTGTTTGCAGGTCACCTATGTCCTTGTTTATCATGTCCATGAGGATTCTTTCCATGGCCTTACATATGAGGCTGGTCAGACTTGTGGACTTGTTGTTACCCACATTGGTGGCTGAACCTCCTTTGTGCAGGGCAATGACTGCAGTGATCTTCTGTTCCTTGAGCACAAAACCTGACTGTAGGTTCCAGCTGAAAAGTGATTCAAGTGGACCCGAGAGGTCATGTTTCATGCCATTTAATAACCATCTCTGGATGTTACTGGGGCCCACTGATGCAGTGTTTTTTCACCTTGGAAAGTGTATTGATGACCTGTTCCCTAGTAATGGTTGGGAAGATTGTGGTATGGGGCATTTTCTTTGGACTACTGGGGGGAGGAGAGAAATTTGAGCTTAACCTGTCAGCCAAAAGACTGGCAATTTCCTTCGGTTCAGTGTGGGTGATGCCATTTAGAATAAGTTCTGCGTATTGTTGCATATTTCCCTTGAGGTTACGAAAATATCTGTAGAAAGTTTTGTCATTGTCCTTTGTCTGAGAAGCTATTTTTTCTTCAAATTTAGCCTTTGAAGTATTAATTAATCCTGTTAGCTACATATTTAGATTGGTCAAGGGTCTTTTAGTATGTTGCGCTTTGTTCCTCCTACACTTGGCCAATGTTTTCTTCTGTTGTATAACCGACTGATATTGTGAATTCCACCTGGGTGGCTTGTCTTTTGAATTAGTCTTATTATTAATATGAATGGGCACAGCTCACTCTATACAAATAACAATATGACCGTATAGGGATTTTGTAAATTGCTCATTATATACTATGATGGTAACTGGGTTTGGGGGTGCTTGCAATTTAGCCAAGGTGTCACTTATTAGAGAGAGGTTAGTCTTGGAATAGTTCCTAAAGGTTTCTGAGTCCCTGGATTTAATTTTTAATTCAAACACTACTGCCTTATGGTCAGATCTTATGCACGACAATATTACACTGAATGAGGAACATCACTCCCTATGTTCATGATTACAAGATCAAGCATATTTGTATCCCTGGTAGGAGAATGGACCAACTGCTCCAGAATGTTGGTATTAACGAAGTTTAGGAATAACTACATTTGTGCATTAGAAGTGGTGTAGGATTCCTAATCCACAGAGAGGTAGTTGAGATCCCCCGTGAAGTTTGTAATGGGTTGAATGATGAGGGATTCTAGTACAGTGAGACAGGTAGTATGGGTTTGCTGGGCCAAGAAGGGGGGTCCTATAGGTTGCAAGGATATGGTATGGCACACTGTATATGGTGAGTTGCACATGTATGAATTCCAGTGGATCATATACTGACACATTTCTATGGTCTTGCATTATTTTACTTGTGATCACATTCTTGACCCATATTCAGTTATCTAGTTGAATGTTTATTTTGCCAATTCATACTTTAAGTGCTTTATCTTGATGAATTTATTTTGCTGATTGTTGGAGAAATAAATGTTTAAACAGGCAAGCCTCACTGTCAATATACCTTAAGGAAGTTAGCAGTTCTAAAAAGAGCTGTACATGGGCAGATATCAGAAACTACAGTCCATATATGCTTTTTTGTTTTTATTCTTTAGTATTAAAATGTCACTAACAATGATCACCTACCAGTTAACCAACCCACAGTTTCATTCTAAAGGTGATCTAAAGTCGAACGAGGATAGGAAGCTGAGGTGGCTTAATGGTTAAGTTGTTTGCCTTACAAACACAAGGTGCAGGGTTTGAGTCTCACAAGGGATAATTGGCTAAGCTTAAAATGGCTCGCAAGGGCAGTTAGCTTAGCACTAATCTATGAACCTATGAACCTATGAAGAGAGTAGTAGACGGGTGAATTGATGTATGGGGTGAATCTTTATTTGCATATTAAAATTGCACCTGTGGTTGGCAAAGGATTATTTCAATGATTGGCACTAGTAGGTAGAACATGCACAAACATCACCAAGAATATCACTGATACTGAAAGAATGGTAAAGGGGATGTGATAAATAACTCACTCCTATGTCTGAGTTAAAATGAAAAGAATCAGTACAAGCCTGCTAGACATTGTGCTTTTGTATGGATATAATTAACAGTGACTTAAGATGAGTACATCATCTGAGATGCTTTACAGATCAAAGCCATCTGCCAGCTGTTGTTAGCAAGTGCCATTAGTTTACTGCTCCATTCTTCCCCAGGCTATGAAAGGCTGTCCTTGTTATTGGCAGGCAGGTGGATATATTTGCTTAATATAATGTGTTTTAACTTATAATTGGCATAAACCCCCTTTTTTCCATTTTGTATATGGGGATTGGGGTGTCACATCAACAGTGACCATCACCTAGAGCCAATGTTCACACTTCTGGGTGGCAAGACATTATAATAAATTTATAGTACAAGGAGTTATGGTTCCCTACAGATGGTAATATTATAATTTTTACTAAAAGCCACTGTACAGTCTCATGTCTTAAAGTTACTTGGTCTATGTTTTCTTGCAATGACAAGCTGTTTAAGTATTTGAACAATTATAAGGTAACTTACAGGACAGTAAGTGATGAGCTAAGGGTGTCTGACACCAAAAAAATGACAATATCTGGCTAGAAAATGTAGAAACAGAAATCAAATGTAAATAGGCCAATTTCTAAATGATCAGTTTCATCACTTTATGACTTAGTTTTTGCTTCTCTTTTTACTGTCTAAAAACACAACAAAAAAACAGCAACTTGGAACCAGCCTCTAATGAAAACAATTTAATCAGTAATTTGTTCATTATAAAAGTTTTCTGTTACCTCCGTCACTTGTTCTGTTTCCGGTAACCCACTCTCTGTTGTTGATTTTGTTTGGAATAGTTCTTGTTGTTGGACTTGGCTCCATAAAAAATGCATTATTAAATTCCATTTCTGATTCTCTCTCCTCGTCGCCATGCAGTTCATTCATTTGGTTTCTCAATCTTTCACTTCTCCTTACATTAAAGCCATTGGCATTTGATGTCTGATCTGGCAACTCTACATCAGACGCTGGGGGTGGGCCACATGCATTTTGTGTCCTCCATTGGCTAAGATCTGTAAACTAACCCTATTTTCATTGGAGTTCCAATTTTGTGAAGATGGAAGCGTGGATACGCCAAACCATTCTAATAATCAAGTCTGTCCCTTTCTTGTTTTTTAATTTTCTCTTTCTACTATGCTTGATTACTAATCACAAACTAAAATAATACATTTCAAACTGAAAAAGTACATTAATTAATAAGGAAAGAAGGTTTTATAAAATCAAATTTTGCTACACAATGACTCAACATTTGTACACTATTCTTGCAAGGCAGCAAATAATAGCTCATTGCAAAATAACAAATGTACAGATTAACAAATAAATCATTTGATTTTCATAGTTTCAGAAGGAAAAAATAAAGAACCAACAATGCAGATATTAGTTTTTTGGGGTAACTGCAGCACTTACAGTAAATCAATGCAAAATCCTCCACATAATTCCTAAACCATATATACTATTATATGAATGGCAGCTTCAATGTAGGGACAAATAAATATAAAATTTTAAGCATGACCGAGTAAATGCTTTCCTCAGTAGTCCATCACAAATTCCTACTTAAAATGTTATAACCTAAAACTTCACATGAATCCACAGTGATTGCTTTTAGCCTACTAATAACAACAGAACAACAATGCAGAGCAACACAAGCCTGAAGTAAAACGTGTCTATTATTTTTCAGGCTCTGCAGAAGAAGTGTGTGTGGAAATCTTAAGTCACCACCAGTAATGTAAACAAGGTCATGAAAGCAAGCATGATTCAGCAAACTAGATGATTCATGCAAGAATCAAAATAAATATAATTTACGACCACCAGCATAATTACCAGTAAACTGTATAACTAGTTAACAAAACGGTACTGTAATTCAGAAAACCTGCACAATGGGACAGATTTAGATAATAGTAACCTAGTACTCTGCAGCTATGTGTTAAGTACAACGCAGTCTAATAAATGGCATTCTGCATCAAAACATAATTTTTTAATTAGCCATTAGAATAACAAATCCAGTACTCTAATTTTTGAACTGAAGTGTACACAAAGGCAATAACTTTTAAGGAGACAGAAATGATGCTTTCAGGCAGATAATCAGCAAAGATCTGACAGCTACAGAGAAGATGACATCAGCAAGGAAAGGACATTAGTATTTTTGAACTGAATTCATTCTGTAGAACAGAGGATTATTTACTGGCATTTGTTTATCAGGAAAGTCTGACTGGGCCATATTGTATACATTTTCAGCAGAGGCTCAGGAGAAAAGCAACACAGTACAGAGATTAAAAACATTATGGAACAAATACAGACAATTTAAATTAGTATTTCATATAATAGGACTGACATTAAGATGCTATAAATATAACATATTACATAAGTTAGAGAAGTATATGAAGTTAAAGTCATATGATGGCGTAAGACATTACATAATTTGGAATAATGAAAGATGAAATATTTTATGTAACACATAAGACATTATGTGGTTTGATACAGTGTGGGAATAATAAAAGTTAAAACATTGCATGTGAGCCATTGCATATTTGGAGAAGTGAAGGAAGTAAAGCAAAAGTGAAAGGAGCTCATAAGAAAAAAATTGCAAGGTGAGGTATCCCCGCATATAAAAGAAGTAGGTAATGTCTATATGTTATTGTTATTGGAAGAGAGGTAAGTAAGAGGAAGGAATGGGAGGAAAGGATAGGAAGACAAAGAATGGGTCTGCAGATAGAAACAGTATGAGTTGGGTGAAAGAGCATAAGAAATATGATGACAGCTGAAGTTGGGTAGGAGTAGGTATACAGATGGAAGTGATAAAAAGCTGACGGGTGGGTGAAACAGAATGAGTAATTCAGATTGGATTGGAGCAGGAGCAAATCCAGGATTTGGTGATGTGTTCTTTTAATGAGCTATTAAAGGAGGGTGGGTTAGGGATAGTTCTAGTCAATGGTGGCAAAGTGTTCCAAATTTTTGCATCTGAGTCGGAGTATGGGTTTTAGCTAGAGGATTTGGTTGGTTTATATATTTTGAGGAGTTGTTCATCATCTGATCTGACAGTTCTGTTTGGGAATGTGTAAGTTCATTAGGTGGCTAAGGGGTGGACAGGCTAATGGTTTGTAAAATGTGCAGTTATAAGTTGAAGGTAGGAAAGGTGGAGGGGAAGTTCAAGCCAGTTAAGCTAAGTAATGCTTTACAGTGATGAGTGATGGTTGCGATCTTGGTGATTTTGTTATAGCAGCTTTCAAATTTAGTTTTTGTAGAATATTGTACATTGGTTAGAACTGGGGCCCCATAAAGTAGAGAAAGCAATGGATAGGTTTTGGTTAAAGTAATTTTGGTTAATGTGCTCAGGAATTGTTTGTTTCTGTATATCATGCTTAGTTTTTTGTGGGTTTTCTTCATACTGCTTTGGATGTGAAAGTCAGACTTAAGATTATCATCAAGTACCGCTCCTAACAGTTTAATATGGTAAATCAATTAAATTTTAGTGTTGTATGAGGAATAGATCTCAAAGACTGTTTTATTGGGAGGTGGTGGTTTTGGGGTAAGAGCATGGTTTTATTGGGGATTAGAATTTGTAAGCCAGGTTTCTAAATGCTTTTTCATTATTTGCTGAAAATGTGTGAGAGCAGTAGAAGAGCAGATGATTGTGGAGGCATCCACATATTGAATTAGTGTGCCTTGACAAGAGGACGCATGTAGGTTATTGATAAAAACATTAGAGTAAAGGGCCAAGGAGAGATCCTTGTGGCACATCTGTGGAAGTATGAAGGTATATGGTAAGATGGAGCCCTGCCATTTTCCTGCTTGCTGTCTTGTTTGTTAGGTAGCTAGAGAACCACTGAATTGAGTGGAATGATAGTTTAAGGATGGAAAGTTAAGGATTTCAGAAAGAGACCACGTCAAAAGATTTTGACAGATCTATAAATACTGCTAATAATACTTTGACACTGTTGTGAGCTTTATTGATAGTATCCATGAATGACAGTAAGGCAGTTTATGTGCTGTGGTCTGGCTAAAAAACATGTTGGGTACTGGTGATTAGCTTATTTTGTAAACGGTACTGGAGAAGTTCTTGGTGAATACGTCTTTCTAGGACATTTGAGAGAAAAGACAAGATGGCTATGGGAAGAATGTTATATCAGTGGAATTACCTCCTTTATGTAAAGGGATAATATGTGACATTTTCCATAAGTTTGGGACACTGTATTCCCCAATGACTCTGTTAATGAGGATGCTGATTGGATATGCTATTGCTTCTGCAGTTAGATTTATGGACTATGGTGGAAGGTTGTCAGCTGAGACAGAGCAAGGTTTTACTTTATGTAATTTTTTTTTTCTTTTTTATTAGACTTATGGGAACAGAATAAAAGGTAAAATGGGCACATTCAGGTGTAACAGCATTTAAGAGGTGGTTGTTAGGTGAGAATTCTGAAGGAGGTGGGCTAGGGGCAGAGAAGGGGGTTTAGTGGTGAAGATGGGGATGTATTAGAGGGCTTTGAGGTTAAGTTGGATATGCATTCTTTGAAGTATATGCTAAACTTGATGGCTGTCTGAAGAGGGGGAATGTCCGGGCGTGAGCTGGGATCCTTTTTGGTTCTGGGTTAAGGAGCAAGGATATGCAAGACCAGAAATTTTTAGGGTTATTTTTATGGCTGTTTTGTATATGGGTGTAATACAACTTTTTGTCTCTGGTAACTGTTTTTTGACCTGGTTGTATAGTTGCCTAAATAATTGTAAAATGTTGTCATTTTTGTTCTATTGCCAGATAACTCATGCTCTGCCTCTAGCTTTTATATGCAGCTTACATGAATTGGTGAGCTATGGGGCAAGGCTATTTTTAATTATTTTTCTATGTGGGGGATGCTAAGGTGTTAAGGATAATTAGAAATACTGCAATGAAATGTTCTACTGCTTTTTAAGGGGAAGGAATTTTACAATGGACCAGTTTATAGCTTTCAGGGACTCAATAAAAGACTCTTGGGTAAATTTTGAGATATTATGCATAGTTTTGAGCTTATGCATATTTGTTACTCGAGAAATAGTCCTATGGGCATAGACTGGTAGTTGGTCACTTAAGGTGTCTGGGAGTGTTCCTGAAAAAGTAAATTTAGATGAGTTGCTGACCAGAATCCAGTCAAGGATGGATTGTTGGGTATTACTTTTGCTATATCTTGTTGGTACATTTGCAAGCTGTGTAAATCCATAGAGGTTCAAACTATTAATTGGGCTATTTGTTGATAGTGTTTGCATCTGCCAGTCAATGTTGACATCACTGTGGATAACGGTTTAATTGGTGATTGATTCTGATATCTAGGATAGTATTTCTTCTAGTATGGGAATGTTCTGTCCTGCAGGAGGGTTATATAGCACAGTGAGGTCTATATCATTTGGTAAAACAAACTAAAAAGTTAATACATTTTGTCAAACTGTATCCATAGAAACTTAATCCATCGAACAATCATTTCAGGGACCCTTTTCCCAGGGAAACAAATTGTTTGGCCAACCTACTGACCATCACAAAAAACACATAATTTAAAACCCACCCAGGTGGGGGACTGTACCTCCACACCCCTCCCCAACTAAATATGCCAACTCTGAGATCACACTACAGTGGGGCAAAGGGCAAACTTCCGATGATGGCCAACTACTTTTTCTCCCTGGGAAAAACTTTGCTGAAATAATCGTTTGATGGATTACGTTCAATGAAGGGGTATTCAGTTTTTAGTTTGTTCAACAAAATGATGAGCAACATCCAGGGAGACAGAAATCCATCCTTTTAGACATGATCTGCACTTGCTTGGTCAATCTCAATGGACATTTGCTGACTGATGCCAGGCCGCCACAACACAAGTCTGGCATGCTTTTTTTTTTTTTTTTTTTTTTTTGTGGCAAGATGACCTGGTATTTATTATGGAGATCTGACCTGATGAAAATGATGGGCCTCATTTAGCTTCAGCCGTACTGCAAGGTCTTTCTGTACTCCAGTGACCTAGATGAGGTGACCCTGATAAATGTGACATTATTTGTTTAGATCTACATTTGACATAGCTCAGGTTCCTAGAAAATTCAACAACCCCTTTGAACAATTTTTAGACAGCATTTGCAGGTTTCTCCTTGTGAAATCCATTGGGTAATTTGATGACATTTCTACAACAGTTTACACATTTTTGTCAACATTTTGTTGCATGAACCAAATTAGTCTATTTTCTGTGAATTCAAAATATAGATCAGTAGTAAGGCTGTCAAACTTGTCAGTGAATTCCTTCAACCTATGGATGGCTTTGACTTGGTTCAGGCAATTTCTTATGCAAATCGATAGAGGGTATAATGGTTTAACTAGATATGATCACTTATGATGATGAGCACAGTTACCGGCTTTATGGTCTGATCATCAGATTAATTTTGGTCCAGACAGATCAGTTAATGTTTAAATGATTTGGGTTCCTATCACGTAGTCGAACTTTTACAAGCTCGAACTACATATGGTTGAGTCCATATGTTCAAATTTGTAAAAGTTCAAGCGTGTGAATGGAAATCTCCATAAGCGGAGGTTTCCATTCACTTCAGTGTGGTGCAATTTCAGAATTGGTATATTTAAGTAGCGGGGTAGTGGGTAGCACAGCTCCCCACATGGGGGGTGCAGGGGGCTTGTCCCCCTGCTTACAACAATTTACTTTTTTGTATGTTGTATTTTTATTTTTTTTTCCATAGTTGAAGTTCTGTAACTTCGAACATAATGGTTCGACCATTAGGTGTTCGGAGTTACAGAACTTCAACTATCTGATATAGACACAAGTGATTCAAGAAGTGACTCAGTAGCCCTACTGGATCATATACTTCCTGAGCACAGTAGAGACTATCCAAAATTACAGTATCAAGCAAACAATCAGGCCATCTCCTGCAAACTAGACCAAACACAATCATCACCTATATGCCCATGGCTAATCATTGGTATAATCAAGAGTTTTGTGTACTACAGAGGAATGGGTAGAGGCTGGAAAACAAATACATGTAGACAACCCTTCATGGGGACAAAAGACTAACAGACCATTATGATCTACCAATCAGAGATTATGTGAAAGAAGGTAACATTTCTATACTAAGAGAGCTCCATTACTTCTAACCACCTTGCTAAACTTTTCCATATTGCTGGCAGGCTGTGCAGTCCAGCCTGCCTTGCATTTTATCCTTAGGATATGACACATGGTACAGTTCTTTTTATAGATAAGGCTGTCAAAAGCAGGGTGATTCCCTCCAGGCTACAACTGATTTTTGGTAGCCAGACTTTAGATATACTGACTTCTGAAAAAAATGTACTTGAGCGATTTAATCTGTACATCCAACTAACTCTGATCTGTACTTATTAGGCCGATTATAATTTGTCAGAAGATTCTGGTTCCAGGTATTTTATTGATGGTTTGATCAGTTGAGGTCAAATCATTTTCCAAATGTTTTAAAGTAAGAAGAGATGCTGCTACCTATATCCTTAAGAAACAATTCCTTGATCCAAATACCCCGGATAGTTACTAACCAATCTAACATTCATTTTATAGATGATATTATCAGGAAAGTAATCCAGTCTAGCTGGAATTTTTCATTGAAAAGGTTTTTTGGATCGTTGCCAACATAGCTTTAGATGTGGATGCAACAATATGATCACATTGCTAAGGGTCATTAGGTCACCAATTTCATTGTTTATGAGGTTACTCAAGATATGTTCCATGATTTTACAGGTGATGCTGCCAAAGTTAATTTGGTAACAGTTGCCAGGGTTTGTGGTGCAGCCAGCCCTGTGGAGTGGCACTGTGATGGATATTCTGCAGAGATCAGGTTTCCACACCACATGGATACAGACTAAGTTTGAAAAGGTTTGCAAGGGGTTCAGCAGTGCTGGATTTTGTATTACGATACAGCCCGGTAAACTGTCTATGACCATAAAGTTGTTTTCTTCTTAATACCAAAATCAGATTAACTATACACTTTGCAGTCAGAAATGGAAGAATTCTATACAGTCAGCAAACACAAGACGTGGAGATGACTATGACTCAGACCATCAGCTTCTTATCACAAAGTTTAGAATTAAAAAAATGAGAAAAACATACAGACCAGCCAGATATGAGCTCCACAACATTCCATGTCAATACGTAGTGGAGGTGGTACATGGATTTTAGGAATTAGACTTGTAGGATAGTGATCCTGAATAACAAAAGGGAGAAGTTTATGATATTTTCCAATAAGTTACAACAACAACAATATTCCAATTTGAAAAAAGG
Organism: Protopterus annectens; assembly: GCF_019279795.1. Taxonomy (NCBI): domain Eukaryota; kingdom Metazoa; phylum Chordata; order Ceratodontiformes; family Protopteridae; genus Protopterus; species Protopterus annectens. The sequence goes on along the minus strand of NC_056742.1, from coordinate 264,973,003 downwards.
TTAAGAAGTCAAAATGTTTGTTTGTGGAATCTTTAGATGTGGTTCAAGGAAAGGAGGAGAACAAAGTCACTCAGGACAGGAAAAATGTCAGACTGAATGCAGAGTTTCAGACAGTAGCAGGAAAAGAGACAGAGACATATTTAAAAGTGCAGCATGAAGAACTGGAAGAAGAGAATAGAATGGGAAAGACAAGATCCCTTCAAGAAGATTGGTGATATTAAGGGAAACTTCAGGACAAATTGGGTATTATAAAAGATAAGGATGGTATGGACCTAACAGAGGCAGAAGGTATTAAGAAAAGGTGACAGGGATATACAGAAGAACTACATAAGGAACCTAACATTACTAATACGCATGACAGTATGTTCTCTGGTCTAGAGTTAGATATCCTGGAGAGTGAAGATAAATGAGTCCTGGAAATACTTACTAATAGTAAGACTGCAAAAAGTGATGGAATTCCAGCTAAACTATTTAAAATTCTGCAAATTATGCTATTACATTGGTGCATGAAATTTACTAGCAAATCTAGAAATCATAGTAGTAAAAAGCAAAAGAAAAACCTAGCCAAGCTAGATTTTCCACTGTGTGATTCCTTAAAACTTCTTGTATTAGAGGTAACATGGGATATATGCAAATGACCCTTTAAGAACATTAGGTGTTACAGCTTTATGGCTGTTCTGAATGCCCATAACATTTTCCTTTTAAGTCTGTTATGGACAAATTCAAGAGACCCCAGTAGCTGTGAACATGCATGTTTCAGCCTTCTTATGGCCTTGTCAGCACAGCATAAGTGGACAGTTTGACTAACGTTTGGAAACACCAGGTTGTCGTACCCAGCCAATATCCATAACCATTAGGGTGTCTGCAAACTGGCAACATCCACTGGCTAATAGAGAAAGCAAGGGAATTCCAGAATAAAATATATTTATTCTACTTTATAGACTATTCTAAAACAGTTGACTATGTTGGCCATTGCAAACTGTGGTAAAGAGTTAGACAAATAAGGATACAAAAACATGTTATTTGCTTCCTGAGGAATCAAAATGCAAAATAAGTAGCAACAGTTAGAAGTGAATGTGGAACAACTGACTGGTTCAAGACTGAGAAAGGAATATGACAAGGCTGTACATTATTAACCTATTTATTTAATTTGCATGCCAAATATCTTATATAAAATGTCTGCTTAGACAAAACAGAAGCTGGAATTAAAATTGCACGGAGAAGTATTAACAGTTTCAAGGCATCCAATGGTACTTTTCTGATGGCTGAAAGCAAGGAAGACTTAAACAGCTTGTTGATGAAGGTAAAAGCTGAAACTGCAAAAGCTGACTTGTTGTTGATATAAAAAATTAAATGATGACATCAGTTGTTTGCAATCTGATGGGAAGAAGTAGAGCCAGGCAGTGACAGATATTCTTTCCCTCTCTCTCTCTCTCCCTCTCTCTCTGTCTGCAGATGTGTGAATCGATCTCTGCAGATGTGAAATGCAGCCGTGAAATTAAAACAAAGTTTTCTTCTTGGAAGGAAAGCTATAGCAAATCAGAATAAGATTTTAAACAGCAGATATCACATTGTCAGCAAATGTCCATATAGTCAGCACTACATTTTCCAAATAAGACATACATCTGAGTATAAGTAAGGCTGTTTGCTAGGAAACTGATGCTTCTGAACTGTTGTGTTAGAGAAAACATTTTAGAATTCCATGGACTGCAAGAAGATCAAATCAGTAAAAACTAAATGAAACAAACCCAGAGTATTCACTGGAAGACCTGTTTGGAAAACTAAAACTCATATACTTTGGGCACATAAAGCAAAGACAGAATTCACTAGAAAAGACAATGATGCTGGGAAGGATCAAATGCAAACAAAGAAGGGACGGCAGAGCCTAAGATGAATAAACAACATTACTGAAGTAATGACAACTTTCAAGATATTAAAAAAGCAGCTGTTGGCAAACCAGCCTGGTATGCTAAAGTCATTGAGGACACAAATAATTGGAATTCACAGGAATTTTTCCACATCCTTCTCAGCCCAGTGCATTTCAGTGTTACCTTACCAACAATAATTATATCTTACCACAAACTGCATTCACACACACAATGTTTTATAGTAGTGAGTAAAATACCCTTTTCATGCTGGCTCCCTAATCTAACACCAACCCTTACTGACTTTATGGTAACATGCGGTACCAGCCAGACCAAACTGGCACACCAAGGTCACGGTTGCTGTCTATCAACCATCTATACAATTAACGTATAATAGCTACAGCTAAGTAGTCTTGTTCTTTAAAAGGCTGATGCAAACAACTCTTATTTGACAGTTTACTGCAGCTATTCTTATATACATTAATAAGCAGTCAGCCAACAGTTTTTGAAATAAAAAATATTTAAAGAAATTAGACAATACATTGTGATAATTAAATATATAATACAGATGCAGGTGAATATAAAATAATTTTAAATAGACAGAGGCATATGAAAAACACTCAGCTGATTCTAATGTTACCAATAAATTGAAACAGTCATTAACTGTCACTTTCATGATCATGCAGAGGATGCACAAAACAAACAGGGAAGATTCAGAGACAACAGGTCATCGACTCTGAACAGGCTGTCTCTATCCTTTCTCTGCATTCAAGGAAATACTCCAGGAAGAAAACACAGTCTAAATGGAATAAATGCTGAGCTGATTTTCAAAGAAAGAGTCACCTTACTTGAAGAAGCACTAGAAGGATGCCCTGGAATATGTCAGTTCTGGGAAATACTTAGTACAGTTGTTAGTCAAAAGCTCCCTTTCTGCATTAGATAAAGAATAACTGACCCTGTACTTCCTGTGGAATTAAAATTTTAAAGTGAAATACATTTCCCCATGCAAAGTTGCAAAGATAACTAGAAGATTCTAACCCCAAACAAAGTGACCTAGCTTTTGACAGAAAATAGTCTGAGGTGCCCAGTGTTCAACTAGTGTGTGTGTGTGTGTGTGTGTGTGTGTGTGTGTGTGTGTGTGTGTGTGTGTGTGTGTGTGTGTGTGTGTTAACAGTTTCATTTTCAAACCTCTACAGCATTTCCAAAAAAATAAGCAATTACTTGTTCTGTACAGCTTCTCACATTTCGTATCTTTGCTGCATTTCATTAATAAAAAGTAAAAGTTCACCATAACACTGACATGCATGATTAGACAAGAATTACTACTAGTACTTACTCTTTTAATGTCTAATACATTTCAGCAAAAACATGTAAATGTAAAATATTCAGTGTGGTACAGTAGTATTGTCACCTCACAGTGCTTAGTTGAATAGTTTGGTTCCTGACAGGGTTGGCTTCTGTGTGGAGTCTGTATGTCCTAACTAAGGTTTTCACTAGATACTTCAGTTTCCCCCCAATACCCCAAAGATACACTACAGGTAAACTGGCTAGTTTCCAAACTGCCTGTAGGAGTGTGTGTCATGTTTAGGTTCATCCTACAATGTATTAACATCCTATCCAGGATTATTTTTCCTGCCTTGTGTGGACTGGAACATAGACTCCAGTTCCCCATAACCTTGGAAAGGATAAGGCAGGTACTGGAGAAAAAAACTAATGAATTAAATATTCATCTGATGCTAATGCATCTCTTGTAAATATGAAGTACGAAATTGCCACTGTGTTCTGATCTCAAGTTGCTGAACTTTTAAAACGTATTATTTATTTTAAAAGATTGAGCACCTTCATTCCTCAACCGGAACTTCCTCAGAATCTATAGTTCCCCACACTTCATTTACTTTTATACAGTTTGGTTTAAAGGCACAGTGTATTTTATACCTAAAATGCCAAACAATGAAGTGTTGAGGAGCATCTAAAATGTAATAGTTCAGCATATTAGGTACTCTAAAAACATTTATTATTAATTTGATTTAATATAATAAATAATGAGTGTCAATTGTTAGACATTAAAAATGTTGTTGTTGTGTCTTTTGGCTTTTCCCGGTTAGGAGTCGCCACAGCGGAACTCCGGTCTGCTAATGATTGGCAGTAGATTTTTTACGTGCCGAGTTGCCAGCGCTGACACACAACCTTCAACGAAGGTACGCCCATTCACGCATGTCTCCACACAGAAGACGCTCTAGCTGAGAATCGAACAAGACAACATCTTACTGTGAGGCGACAGCGCTACCGCAGCACCACCACTGCAGTATGATAGACATTAAAAATAAGTAAGTAAATAAAAAAATAAAAAAAACCTCTTCAATAGCATTCTATAATGAATGTAAAATTCAAAGTATGTAATTACACCCTACTTAACTAAGTGATATACACTCGTTACTTTAATTTTTAATATAGAATGTACTGATATCATGTCATTCAGACTGGGTGGGTTCATTTAAATCCAAAAGCATTTCAATTCTTTATACTCAATTAAATTAAATTATCCCAATCTCCCTCTCTTAAATCTTGGGGTATTCTGTCTAATATTTAAAACGTAAACTTACATGCACCAGTACAGACTAATTGATGTCTATAAAGAGCATCATTCATATTTTTCTTTTTAATGTCGTAAAGATGATCATATATTCTTTCATTTAGTGCACGTTCAGTTTTTATAATATAAAAACTGTGGCATCCTAGGCATAATGCTAAATATACTATCCTTGATGTGCAATTCCCATTAACAAAGTTAATTTTTATGTTCAGTCCATTGTTAAGTGTATAAACTTTCTGTATGAAGATGTAATGACATAGCTTACAAGACCCACATTTTGTTGTGCCTTTACCATATCCTGATTCAACAGCATCAGTGTTATGATTTTCAACAATTTGTTTCAGGTTGTGTGCTGTTTTAAACACAAAGTGTGGTTCAGCATCCATGATATTTAACATGGCAGTATAGAAACTAATAATACACCAGTTCTTAACTATGATGAGTAAACTGGCAACATTCTTAGACCTGGAAGATACACCTCTGGTGATCTATCTGGCAAAAATAAATGGATTTCTTAATGATGGTGGAAACAAGGTGATCAAAGGATAGCTCATTGTCAATGAAATTGCCCAAGTCAATAACAACAAAGTCAGTTTTCTAAAGAGCATCACCTGCCCAGGTTTGCCAAAGGACACAGTACTGCATTTCTTGGCATTTAGTTTAAGGCTGTGATCCAGGTATGAGTAGCTGGTATGTGTTAGGCCATTCTAGAGAGACTGGAAGTCAGATGGGGAGTTTATGACATCTATGAGGTTTACAGTTATCTGATAATATGGTTAGCAACAGGTCCTTGACATCAGATAAGTAAATACCAAAGAGAAGTGGTCATAGCACTAACCCTGAGGAAATGCACTAACTACTTTTTTTCATTGTGAGCATGCCTCCCACACTAACAAATTGGATTCTGTCAGTTAACCAGTTTTCTATCCAGCAGGTAACATATGGGTTTGCATTTATATGATTTGCTTGTTGATAATGCCAGAAGGCCAACTGGGTTCAAGAGGCAGGATCTGCCTTTAATAAACCTAAACTGGCTTGAGTCCAAGGCTTGTAGGCTGCCTATGTTCTTGTTAATAAGTTCCATAATGATGTATTCCATTGCTTTACAGGTGAGGTTGCTGATGCTTACAGGTCTATAATTTCCAGGATCTGTCATGGGTCAGCCCTTGTGGAGTGGTATGGCTACAGCACTTCTCCACACCTCTGATACAAATCCAGCAGAGAGGCTGAGATATTTAGTAGCAACTCTGCAAGGCAATGTCTAGTGGGACAATGAGGCAGCATGGTGCATTATCAGGACCCGTGAAGCTACAGTATTTGGTCTTGGATAGAACACTTAAGGATTTAAATGGAAGTGATCAAAGGTGGTGATGCTGGTAGGCTAATATGTTAAGAAATGTTAGGGGGGAGGCAGAAGAGTGCAGTTTGAGCTGACTTTGTCCACTAAATGTTGGCTATATTCTCAGGGGATGAGCATGTGTTATGTATTAGCTCTATGGATTGATGGGCATTATCTCTAAGGTTTCTGGCATAGTTTAAAAAAAAATCTTTGTGACTGTCCTTTGTATAGGTGGCAATTTTCACTTCATACTTGCTTTTGCGGAGGATTTGATTTTGCTTCTTTGTTTATCCTTTTAAGTTACATCTTGATGAATGTATGTTACGTTGCTCTAATGGGCTATGAGTTCCTTCCACTTACTGAATAGTTGTTTAAACTAAGGTTCCACCACAGGGTTTATTCCTGAATTTTACATTGTATTTGTATTTTATGGGGACTGGTACCTCAATGCATGGCTTGAGGTGAGCATAGAAAATATCCATAAATGTGGCAGTATGTGAGATGGGGTCACTGATGTGAGGAGGGTGCTTAAATTTCATCAGGTCAGTAGGTTTCCCTTAGAATAGTTATTAAAGACACAAGAGTTTGGTAGTAAATCAGGTTTCACCTTCTTATTGAGTATTACTGAACAGTGGTCAGTTTTAATGGTAATGTGGTAGCCGTAGATGTTGAGCATAGGGGGGCTAAATTATTAAGAACCAGGTAGAATATTTTTAAACCTTAGTCTGGGCTTGAACTAGTTGGTCTAAAGAGATGGCACTAATGAAGTCCAGGAATCTTTAGGCACACTTATTTGGGGTGGTATAGGTTTCACAGTTAATGAAAGGATAGTTGAAATCTCCCAAGAGACCAGTGTTAAGTTTGACAGAGAGGGATGTAATTTTGTTTAGATATGCCTCGTGGGCTGCAGGTCACATGGATGGAGCTACACTCATTTGCTATGACATGGTAAGGAGATGGAGGAGTTCAAGGTTATCCTGCCTTAGGAATCTGGAGTTGAATTGGATTTTTAGGAATACGGATACTCCCATTCTATGACACATTTTTTATGCTGGATCTGAAAGAGTTGGCAGGCACTGAAACCCTGCACTGTGGGGCTGCTATCATTCTTCTGAAACCAATCAGATTGTTAACTCCATAAACCCCTCAAACCTCTATTGTACCTCACACCCACTAATTAACTAATCTAGCTCCCCCCACTTACCTAATCAAACTGCTTCTCCCCATCTGAACCTACAATCTACTTCTCATCCCTTTGCTCACTATCCTAATCATTATAATGTGTACAACTTTCTTCCCTTCACAACTTAAATTACTTATCTGCTTATCACTTTTATCTTCTCTTGTAACTACATACCTCTTAACATCCTACGAATACTCACTTAACTCTTCTCTTCCTTTTCCCTCTAAATATACCTCTACAGCTATATCACCTTTCTCTCCCACCTTCTTAAATCTCACCTCACAGCCTAACTACCTACTAGCTAAATACCACAGACTAGCACACTTCAAATCAAGCAAACTAAAAACTAGGAAAATATTTGACTGTATTTATAAACTTCTCCAACCAAAATATTTTAAAATCCTCCACTCACTATTGGATGGAGATATTCATCCTAACCCTGGCCCACACCATACCAATACCAATGTCCACAGAAATCAAGACAAACCTACTTCTCTATTATCCTCCATACCTACCAACTCTCTCTCTATTGCCCATCTCAACATACAAAGTATTTGCAACAAAATCACTCAAGTTCATGCCCTTCTAGAAGTCCATCAATTTGATATTTTATGTTTAACTGAAACATGGCTTAAGCCTACCATTAAAGACAATGAAATCACTCCACCCGGGTATAACATCATTAGACTTGATCGCACTACCAAAATGGGAGGAGGGGTAGCAATTCTCTGCAAAACAAAATTCCATCTTAGTAATCTAAATCTGACTTTTACCATAGATAACAAAGCCGAAGTAATCAGCTCCAAACTTCAAGTCAACACTAGTAAAGCCATAAATATCATTTGTGCATATCTCCCTCCAGGAAACAACATTAACACTCTCGAATGTATCCTAAATTCACTCTCCACCAACCTCCCTCAAGAAACATTAGTTCTCGGCGACTTTAACATTGATTGGTATACCTGTAACAATACAAATCCCACCTCCCATATAAACCTTTATGGCTTCAAACAACTCATTAATAGTCCTACTAGAACTAACAAAACCAACAATAATGAAACCACCTTAGACTGGATCCTCACTAATACTCCCCAGCAGAACTACCAGTCAGGTACCCTACCAGAAGACCTAAGTGACCACTCACTAACATATATCATTAGACATAAAACCAACCTAATTTTACCTACTACCTACAGAACACTATGCTCCAAAAAGCAATTTAACATTGAACATTTTCAAACTGAGTTAGGACTATGTAACTGGTCCCCACTAAAATATCTGCCACTTAATGAAGCAGTAAATTACTTCAATTCCACTTTCTTGTCTATCCTTGATCACTATGCCCCAAATTGTACTATTAGAACCAAAGCTAAAACAGCTCCCTGGCTGACCAACAATACTAGGCAAAAAATTATTCTCAGAAACAAATCTTGGGCAAAATGGCGTACCACAAAAAAACAAATAGACCACCAATACTTCAAAGAGCTTAGGAACAGTATGAAAAAAGCCATCCTGACAGACAAAAAGAACTATTACCTCCAATTACAACGAGCCTCCAAA
>NC_056742.1:264956963-264959463 GCF_019279795.1 Protopterus annectens | reverse complement strand
GATGCCCACATCATTTGGGGACTTGACTATGGCTCCTAGTTGGCAGTCATCTGTGAACTTTGTTAGCCAGATACGATAGCCAGATATATTCCCAATACGGAACCCTGTGGTATTCCACTTGTCACTGCTTTGAGGTCAAATTTGGAGTCTGCAACTTTTACAGTGTGGGTTCTGTCAGTGAGCCAGTTGGCAACCCATCTTGTGATGTAGGGATTTATACCTAGTTTACTGAGTTTAGCCATAATTCCAGAATAGGGGATGGTGTCGAAAGCCTTGGCGAGGTCAAGCTAGGCTGTGTGAACCACCTTACCTTCATCCACAGCTTTGGTGACTGCCTCAAAGAAGTCAATCAGGTTCAGGAGGCATGATCTGCCTTTCACAAACCTGAACTGGGTGGGATCCAGAGTTTGGAGGTTACCAATGTCTTTGTTTATGAGTTCCATGATGATACGTTCCATGGTCTTGCAGACCAGACTCGTCAGGCTAATAGGTCGATAGTTCCCGGGATCAGTGGTGGCTCCCCCTTTGTGGAGTGGGATAACTGTTGCTGTGTACCATTCGGTGTTCACAAAGCCTGATGCAAGGCTGTTATTGAATATGGTGCTTAAGTGGGGAGCCAGTTCATTCTGAAGTTCGTGTAAAACGCAGCCTGGGATGTTGTCCGGTCCTATGGATGCTGTGTTTTTGGCTTTAGAGAGTGCAGCTTTTACCTGCGTAGTTGTGATTACAGGGACTCTGTATTCTTCCTGTATAGATATGGGCCCTTTAGGGGGTGAGAGGGGGTAACGTTAGCACTGAACCTATCTGCCAGGATGTTGGCAATATCAGTTGGTTCTGTAATTTTCATGCCTTTGTGCTGTAACTCAGAGCAGATCTGGGTGTTGCCATCTAGATTCTTGACATAGCTATATAATGCTTTGTGGTTGTCCTTGGATTTAGTGGCAATTTTGTTTTCATAGCTAGCTTTGGAGGATCTTATAAGGGATCTCAACTTCTTACTGAGGCTGACCAGGGAGCTCCTCCACTCATGGGATTTTACTCTCTTTTGCAACAGTTTCTTCCTTCTGTTGTACAGTTTGTTTATGGCAGGGGACCGCCAGATTGGCTTCCTTTTTTTTTGTAGGATAGCATATTGGTTCTGTTTGGGATAGCATGATCCATGCACTCCTGTAAGTGCTTATAGTGTGCATTTGTGTAGGATTCAGCAGTTGTAACTGTATTGTCCATCTGCATGGGTATCATGAAGATCATCACTTCTGTCTTAAGAAGCATGAAGTTGGCTTTGGAGACATTTTTTACTGTGGTTTCCTTTATGGGAGGTGGGGGTGGGATGTGGATATCAAGGGTGATAAGCTTATGGTTGGATCAGACCAACTAGGAGTTGACTTCAGGTGTGGAACACCGGTCACTCATGTTGGTAATGACTAGGTCTAGGATATTGTTGCCCCTGGTGGGGGTGTGGATAAGTTGAACTAGGGCATTGGAGTTTATGAATTCCAGAAAGCGTTGAGCTAAGGAGTTGGTACACGAGTAGTTTTCCCAGTTAATGGTGGGGTAGTTGAAGTCACCAATTATTAGGGTGTTTGGTTGAACCCTAATATTTTCCAGTATATCAAGAAAAGAGGAGTGGGAATCCTGGGGCATGGTGGGGGATCTGTAGCAAGCTACAATTTGGATTGCAGTTTTGCCCAGAGTTAGTTGCACTTGGATAACCTCGGATGCATTACGCTGAGCAGCCAGCCTGGAGGTGTGGATATCCTTAATGAATATGGACACACCTCTGCCTTTGGTGTTTCGGTCCAGGTTACATGGCCAAAAAGTGTGGTATGAGTTATAGCCTGGTAGTGCAGGGGTGCTCTCTGGAGCCTTGAACCAGGTCTCAGTCACTGCACAGATATTGATGTTCTCCATTTTAAGGAGTGCCATGTCATCCCAAGCAGACAGATACTGGATCCCCTTAGTATGACACCAGAAGCTTAGCCAATTGTTGAAGTCAATCATTTTGTCCTTGTACTGTGGTATCATTCTGGGCGATAGCAGAATGCTACTCAGGGCTAGGGTCATACCTGCCTGGCCTACAAGATCGGAGAGCTCTTCCATGTCTCTTTTCATGTAGTCCAGGGAGGTACATCTCAGGTCATTCACACCAACATGGACAATGACAGAGTCATATTTGTACTTGTTGTGGAGTGACCTGAGTGCATGGGTTATGTGGCGGATCCTGACACCCGACAGGCAGCTGACAGTAACCTTCCTCCTTGTTTAGCCTGGTGACTGGGACATCAGTGTGCCTGACTATACAGTCACCTATGTCTAGTGTGTTGGGTACGTTGTTTTGTCTTATTGGCTGTGTGGTTGAGTGGCACATTGAGTCTGCGGGCTATGTGTCATTTGGGTTGTGTTGGGGGATGGAGGTTGCTTGTGTTTCTGCTTTGGAGGTCTCGGTTGCTTAGACATATTATTAATGAGAGCCTCTGCGAATGTTTTTATGTTACTATGT